>NC_056735.1:1474012593-1474016609 GCF_019279795.1 Protopterus annectens
TTTCCCAAATAAAGAAAATTATCCCTTTGGCCTTGAATATAGCTCCTGTAAAGGGGCTTCCTACCTTTTAAACCTGTAGACTTTGAAACAGGAATAAAGGCCCTTGAAAAGCAGGAACATCCAGCAAAACAAAAAAAAAAGTATCTGATCATCCAATTAGCATAAAATTTGAATACCAAATAGTGGTAGGAATGGGGGATACTACTCAAAGAGTGACAATAATACATTATCAAAGAGCCAGTATAAAATCTGTAGACTTTCACTGAATTGCATTACAATATTCTACCATACAAGGTAAGTTTTTTTTTTTGCTTTGAGAAAGGGGAATATAAGATGTGTGTCCTCTTTCATTAAATTATTGGAGCCACTAGTATATTGGTGATGTAGTGTGGTGTTCTGTATACTAGACAGCTTCAAAAATCACATGGGATGGGGAGTTCGGAAAATTCTTTGAAGGGGTAAACCATGCCTGAAAATAAAGGCATACCACCAAAAATAGGAACATCACATCCATGGGTAAATCATGCCAGAAAAAAAGGAATGTTCCTTCAAAATGGAGAAAGTTGAGAAGTTTGGTGACAGGTCAAACAGCAGCAAGGTTCACAATGAAGCAGAAATTTTCAAATGTATAGCCAACTCTCCCTCCAAAGACGGTACCGCCCCATGACGGTCCAAGGACTGGGTCATCCCTGCAAGGGGGTCAAGATCATGCATTAATCAGGAAAACTCTGGACCTATCTGCTCTGAGTACTGTTAAAACAGAGAAAGAGCTCATAGGCAAACAGATCCATCTTACTCATGGAAAATGCATCCACTGTCCACTACCACTGCCTGCTATAGTCAGCAAAATTATACAGACAGCACTCTCTCTTTTGGCAGAAAGGTTGATTTCTGGTTGACTCTAGATCTTGAAAACTCTTCAAACTCTTAGCCTCACCAGCTTGAGGACCAGAGAGGTACTGCTTGACTGACTCAAAGAGTCCGTATGGGTATTTGGCACACTCAGGATTTGCAGCATCACTATGTCCATGGAAAAGTGTACAAGCCTATGCCTTCTCCCCATGTTCAGGTTTTAAACCACTGCCTGCCTGTCTACATGGATCAGTAAGGGACCTGGACTTTTGACAGTTCTTCAGGGCTTGAAGAGTCAGAAGCACATCTCAGAGCTCACGCTCGTGTATATGAGCTTCTTTTCCCACAAAAAATCCTGGAGACCAAAAATGAACCCTTTACAAATTCTGGAATATAAAAAGTAAGGACCAGCTTTACAGAGGATAAAAAGGGTAGTTTCAGTCCATGGTGGTGAATTTATTTATTTAATTTGACATTTGTTGACCAGGAAAGTCTGACTGGGCTAATGTCCTTTTTCCATGGAGGCCCAGGGAGAAAAGCTTCACAGGAGAAACAAATAAGTTTAGTTTATAATTCATAAGTTCCACAGAGAAATAAAAAAAATGCATAAAATATAGCATCCCATAGCACTATACAGTCAAGGGAAAATGCTCAGGAAGTGAAGGAAAGCCACCAGATACTATACAGCAACTGTTTACATGCTCCTCTGGGTTTACATTATGGTGGGTACTACAGTATACGATACAGCAACTGTTTACATGCTCCTCTGGGTTTACATTATGGTGGGTACTACACTATACTATACAGCAACTGTTTACATGCTCCTCTGGGTTTACATTATGGTGGGTACTACACTATACTATACAGCAACTGTTTTAAAATCCAGGACTCATAGCTGATTGTCCCAGAAAAGTGAGACTGAATGTGTGAAAACGAACAGTTCATATACTAAGCTCATGATCACTTGGTCTTGCAGTATTCTGCTTTCTGTGAAAGATGTCCATCTGGGAAGTAGTATCTGTATGGTGCAGCAGGAGTGTGGTAGGTGCAACTACCCCCCCCCCCCCCCATGTTGGAGGGTGGAATGGGACTTGCCTCCTTGCAGAAAAACAATTTTAAAGGAGAACAGTGCGTGTCAATGTTCCTCTGCATTGCCTCTGTTTTTTTTTTCTTCAAATCGTGGGTACCAAAATTATAGAAAAAAATCTACAACCCCCTCTTGGTTAATTATTACAAAAAAGTATATGAAATTTGTTTGCCTTCTGATCTGATAAGTCAGTGAAAACTAATTCTATCTGCCCAGAATAATCACTGATATCTACTGACTCCATCTAGCAACTTTCCAGTGTGAGGCACAACTGCCTGGAAGATAACCTTCTCAAGCCTCATACAAGCAGTCTTAACCCATTCAGCCACAGAACAACTCCTTTACAGGGCAGTGATATGCATGTTGATACACTACATAAGTGAACCATGATCATTTAACACCTTCAGAGGATCTACCTGACTATCTATGGTATATGGTAAATCAGAAGGATGCACACACTGTAATCTATCTTTTATTTGGCCCTGCCATTTCATACTTAATTCAATCTGATACCAAATAAAACAAAACAGTGGGAGGCTTTTTTAATAATCTTCTATATATGTCACTGAGATACTCCTAACTTCCAGGGAAAAAACCTACATGGACCTTTTTAAAAGTGTGACAGTTTTATGTAACAGTTTTATGTAAGCGTTATTTTTGGTATCAGTATTTGAATTTACTTAAGTTTAAAAATAAAATCTTTCTTTTTATTCAAGCATCTTTATCTCTCACTATTAATATTCTGTTTCAAGTTTCTACAGGCAGGCAAGATCTGACTAAAAATAATTAGCCATTTCCAAAATAATTGTTTTATATTGTTTGAAAAATAGGTTTACTTACCAGATTTTTTTCACCATTACTATGCAACACTAAGGGAACACAGGATTTGAATGCTCTATGTAATGTTTGACTGACAATGGCTATACAGAAGATTAAATGTGATGTATAATGTCTGCAACTTCAGGCTTCATTTATCGCTGGGAGTTGGCATAATGGTGCAGGGTTTGATTCTCACATGGGATAATTGACTACGCTTAAATTAACCCACAAGGGCAGTTAGCCTAGTTCTAATCCATGAACGTAACTAAAAATATATCAATATGGTTTGTTTTAATTTGTATAAATGTATGATTGCCTATGTCATAAGTGATAACAAAATAAAGATGGTTCTTGTTAAAAAAATAACAAAAAGACACAAAATACCTTCAATACAACACAATATTTAATGAAACATTTTAACTAATCTATGTCATTTATTAAGTGCCAATCTAAGCAGCTACCAAAATGGAGAAACCAAGCCCCCAAGTTTACTTAACTAAAATTGTGGCTTACTAATCAAATAAAACAGTTTGACTTAAAATAAATAATTTCTGATAATATAAATATGCTGTAACCAGCCAGCCTATTTACGTAACTATGTTTTTTTTTTTTTTTTTCAGATCAATTCTCTTCCCTTCTGGTTTCTTCTGTTTTTTTCTATGAAGTAATATGCTGCTGTAGTAAACTCAAGGACATTGATGGTCATTAAAAATAAAACTTGGGATCTTTACCATATCAGCTGGTCATCTGCTCCATATGAGATGTGGCTACGTTCTGTATACACCACCCTTACATTCCTGCTCTACCTTTCTTCTTTTCCTTGCTCTTAACATCTGCATTGATGTTTTTAATCCCCTCACTTTGCTTGCCCTTCAGCTGAATCTACTCCTGCTGCTTCATTTTGTTTTAATATCCCAAGTACTACCCCGTGGGGCAGGAACCACACTAGTGGCAGTTTGGGAAGGAGGTTCCGAGCACAGCAGCCATCAGAATCACATACATGGTCCTGTATACTATGGAATGCTGTGTATGCCATAACTAGGCAGAGCTAATGAAATCAAGTGGTATCACTGCATATTGCAGCGGTTAGTTACAGCTCCCCACCCCCCAAAGTTAAATTCAGAATGGCACTCCACTGTGCATTTACAGCACCATCCTCATTAGCTGGGTTATGTCAATTTGCTGTTAGGTTCCTCTCCCTCCTTCCAGAGTAGGAAGAATGGACAAACAGCCAGAAAAATGTTAATATATAGGACTT
>NC_056735.1:1474016622-1474041622 GCF_019279795.1 Protopterus annectens
TTGTGAGTTTTGGCTTTTTTGGGGGCTCTCTCCAGCTGTTGCAGGTATCTAGTTTGGTACATGCCAAATGGGGCATTGTACTCGATGATTAGCCTAATGAGGGATGATTAGCCTAATGAGGGAAGAGTAGAGGGAGACAATGACCTCTTTCTTCCTGGATGCAAAACCCTTAGTAATGAGATGTGCCACATAGAAGGACTTTCTGGCCACAGTGGCAATGTGGTGATCAAAAGAGAGGTTGCTGTCAACCTGTGTTCCCAGATCTCTTATAATGCCTTCTGTGTTCAGTGGACTACCATCAATGTGGTAATTCATGGGGACCTGGTTTTTCCCAAAGGGGATGACAACATCTTTTGGCATTGAGCTGAAAGCCATGGTTCTGACACCAGTCTTTGTTCTCAGTGAGGCCATTCTGTAGGATGTCAACATCACTTGGGGAGTTAATAATAGGTCCCAACTTGCAATCGTCTGTGAACTTTATCGGCCAGAGTCCTTTCGTGTTGGCCTGGACTTCAGATAAGTAGATACCAAACAGCTGAGGACCCAGGACCAAACCCTGTGAGACTCCACTTGTGACTAGTCGTCAGTCTGACTTGGAGTCAGCTACTTTCACACTGTGGGTTCTATCTGTGAGCCAGTTTGCAACCCGCCTAGTGATATAGGGGTTGATGCCTAGCTTAGTGAGTTTTTCTATGATTCCTGAGTGGGGAATGGTATCAAAAGCCTTGGCCAGATCAAGGTAGGCTGTATGAACCACATTGCCTTCATCCACAGCTCTGGCGACTGACTCAAAGAAGTCGACCAAGTTGAGCAGGCAAAATCTACCCTTCACAAAACCAAACTTCTACCTCAAAATCAAAAACAGAAAATAATGTAGTTTACTGAAAACTGTCACAACATATTAAACAGTTACAGCACAAATTCATACCAACTAAATTATGTGTAAGAAACACAGCTTGATTTCTGACCAGCTAATGAGGCAATACAATGAGATGTGTAACTGATGGGAATTTATATGTAATGCATGCAGTGCCTTGATTATACTCTGAAATCAGTGAAATGATGAGCTTGTTAAGCACCTTTCTGACCTCTGGTGTGTGTGTCTATATATACACATAGATCTACTTCTAATAATTGAAAGACTACTTGCCCAAAACTGAATTTACCGAGACAACACCAATCTGTGAATACACCAAACGATCACACTACCGAATCTTTTTAACAGGGAAGTATGCACGTGGCCAACATTCAACATAGAAACACACCGAAGTATGTCAAACCCAGTATGGCTGCACCCCCCACAACCCCCTAACTAAATATAACAACTTTGGGATCGCACTACAGTGGGGAAAAGGGCAAATTTCCCCATGTTGGCCGAGTGCATACATTCCCTGTTAAAAAAATTGGTAGTGTAAACACTCAATGTATTCATTGTTTGGTGTTGTCATTTGTGTAAATTCATTTTTGGGTAAGTGGTCTTTCGATGATTAGAAGTAAACTCATATATATATATATATATATATATATATATATATATAAAATAAAGCTTTATACCTGTCTGCAACGTAAGTTGGGGGTGTAAGATTCTGGCTGAACTGCCCACCTAAGTGTGGAAGGAAGGAACGTAATGCAAGAAGAACCTAGAGCACTTGTACCAGCAAACACTTGTCATTAGATCCTCATCCACTGCATGCTAAACATTTTGTCCTACAATAAATCAATAAATAAATAAATAAAAATAAATAAATACTTTCCACATTCTGAAAATCAGCATTATTCCATATCCCTGTTCTGTGCAATAGCATTCCACCTGCATGAAGAAATGGGCATCCCTGGAACAGAACCTTAACCTGTGCATCCAAATCCTCTAGTTTCAGGGATGGTGGTGTAAAGTGCCCACAGATGAGGGAGGGGACTAAGCAAACTGCAATCAGTCAGTCACTCTCTCACTGTCAAATACTGCACTGTAACAACTTTCACATAACAGCTCAAGTCTGCAGCACCCTGACAACAGAGAGAACAGGCAATATAGAAGCTTGTCTAGGGCTACTCAGGGTGGCTTAGCCTCAAAAATACAGCAGCAGCAGCATACATTATAATTCTGTAGCTTTACAATTCCATCCCAAAGTATGGATGTGCTAAGCAACATGAAAAAACTTTTTGCCCCCATATATAGCTTCTTCTACATATTTACACCCCTTTGTTTGCCAATTATCTAGACCTCCCCCAACTGGACCTTGTGCCCATTCATTGCCTAGTGGTGAATGGAGTCTCACCAGATCCCTTTAGGTGAGCCATCTGTGGGGGGATCATCCAGACAGCCACAGTGGAATTAATACTCTCACTGCCACCCATCTAACTGTCTTAACAACCCCCCAGTCCCCGTGGTGATATGGGTTCTTGCATCACTAAAGGACCAGCTACACCCTCCACTATGTCAGGTGTATCTGTGCTCCTCCACTTGCTCCTATCGAGATCTCCCCAGTATGTGCAAGCCCCTCCTGCCCCAGCAGCAGCAGCATGCAAATCAATCCCCTAATCAAACTGGACCACATACAGGGCTTTATCACTTTTACCCCACTGGCGCAGAAGTTTAATTTTTTTATATTTTACATTTTCCATGACTCTTGTTATTGTGTAAAACTGATTTTTTGAAACAAAACAATGAAAATATTGATACCTAAAAAGGGTAGTCTAAATAAAATATCCCATGGCTCACTAAGTAGGGTTGATTATATATTTGGTGTGTATAAAAAATTATGTATGTCAAGACTGTAGGAAGCAGGCAAGTTACAAATCTTTAAATGTAACAGAAATGCTGCATGTTGCTGATACTGTAACATAAGCCAAGAAAAGTCATGTTTTCAACAGAAGATATCCAGTTCAGCTTGGTTACAAACTGGAAAATTATTAGACCCATGCTTTTACAGATTTGTAAATGTTTCTGGTTCCTGGAGTACAGCATACTTTTTTGCCAGATTTCTTTCTGTTGAGACAACTATAGCAATTGTTACAAACTAAGAGAAACATTACTTTAAGATAAACAAAAGAAGCTTCAAACTGTACTGTTTCCAAGAGAGTAGACAGATATATGATTAGAATAAGCACGCTTGTGCTCATGCGCGAAGTTTCTTTGGCATCTAGTTACCTGGCTGCCTGCACAGCTTACAATTTTCTATTGAAAAAGTGTCCAACAGTGCAAAGTAAGTACCACATCTTGCAGAATCAGTGGTATCAAGTGATAAAATTTAATATGGTAGTTTATAGATAGACTCATGTCTACTGAAAATCTTGGGGTTACACTCATGAAAAAACAGTCGCACATAGTGACCAAGAGTATGTTATATGACAATTTCCACGCTAATCTCCAGTATGAAAATAAGAAGTTATGTTCCTACCATAACGTTCCATGTTAGCTTTTCGTCTTCTCAGCTTCTTTCTTGTTTCTGATGGGGTTCGAGTCGATCCCCGGTTCTACCGGCACTTTGCTTTAGCTCGAGAACTCTTTCACCAGCTCGGCGGCAGCCCCATATCCCATGATGCAAGGCAGGAAGTACCCAGATCTCTGCTTGTTGACAAAGGGCAATAACACCAAGCATAAAAATACTTCCCAAAGGAAGAAGAAACTTACAGATGGAAAAAGGACCAGGTTAGAATGGCTTTTAGCATAATAGCTTATACAAGGTCTGTCCAGGCCAGGGGAAGGAGGGAGGGTCGCAAGAAAAGAAGGCGCAGAGAAGACAACTAACATGGAACGCTATAGGAACATAACTTAATGTTAAGCTGTCAATCTCAGCCATTCTGCTTTGATAGACCGCCAGTCTCAGCACCTTCTTATCCTGGGTGGCTCAATGGAACAAACTCTTTGAGGACTGTAGATAAACTGGTTCTTGTCCCTGGAGGCCAACCAATTTGTAATGGGAACAAAGTGTGAGGAGTGGCCCAAGTGGTCGCTGCACAAATAGTGTCCAAAGCAGTCTAGCTTTGAAAAGCTGTAGAAGTAGCTAAACTCCTAGTTGAATGTGTTTTTAGGTTTGAGCACAGCTGTTTTCCCCTTCGATCAGATAAATTTCAGTGATGACCTAAGAAAGCCATCTGGACAAAGTCACTTTAGAAACAGTGGAAGGCCCTTTTTTATTATCCCCAGATAGGAAACAAAAAGTTGGATCAGATTCCTACCTTTTGTTCTGTCCAAATACGTCTAAGCTGACGGTGGACGACAAGATAATGTAGCTTTGGTTCAGCTCTATCTGAATAGTTAGAAAAATACAGGAGATCAATGGATTGATTCAGATTGTTTTTCAAGCCACCCTAGGGTAAAAGGATGGATTAGTTCTCAAAGATACTTGTCTTTTGTGAAAATCAAATAGGGGTCGAACCTAAAAGAGCATGAAGTTCAGACACCCTCCTGGCAGATGTAATAGCCACTAGGAATAAAGTTTTCCAAGAAAGATATTTAGAACAAGAAACAGCTGGCTCGGCGGGGAAGAATCAAGGATGTCAGCACTAAATTAAATCCCACTGAGGAGGAGGATTCCTGATTGGAGGCTTTAGTAGAAAATTCTTTTCAAAAGGCCCTGCAGAGCCTTATGGGACATAATATTATGATCTGCTATCCTACATGAAAAATTAGAAATAGCAGCCAACTGAACTCTGACTGTGGAAGAAGAGAGCCTGCATGGAAAATCTCTGCTAAGAGTCCAACCGCCTGGAACAGGGCAGTAAAGGATCAATATTTGGGCCTTAGCCCAATAAGAGAAACGCTTCCATTTGCTTGTGTAAATCCTCCTGGTAGTGATTTTAGGTAGGCTGGCGGCGATATCTCTAACTGCTAGGAGATCATGGAAGCCTGGCTAAGGAAGGAAGTGGAGCAACCATGCTGTGAGGTTGAGAGAAGGGATTGACCGGGTGTAGCTGATCCCGGATTGGTGAATCGGCAGATCTGGCACTGGGTCCAGATGCCAATGCTGCACCAAAGGTGATGATGGAGGAACGGGAACCAAACTTGTCGAGGCCAGTAAGGGGCAATGAGAATCAATTTGGCTCTCAAACGGAAGCTGGATCACCTGAGGATCAGAGGAAATGGAGGGAAGGCATAAAGAAGTCCCTGGGGCCAATCCTGGGTCAGAGCGCTCTCTGGGGATGGCCTGATAGAGGGAAGAGGTTGAAGAAGTCTGGACATTTGCTGTTTTGGGGGAGTAGCAAAAGATCGAATACGGGACTTAATTCCCATTCCAGAAAAAAATCTCTTCCGCTATAGGATTGCTTGAGAGACCACTCGCGAGGCATGAGAATAGCTCTGCTCAATCTGTCCGCCATAATGTTGGTTTTCCCAGGATACGCGCTGGCTACCAGAAACCCATGAGAGGAGATTGCCCATTGGCCATAGTCTGAGCCGCCGACACAAGGGGTAGGACTTTGGTTCCCGCCTTCGTTTGTTGATATACCAAACTGCTGTGACATGTTGGTTCGTGTGGATCTCACTGTTCCCACGGGAAGAAAGTCGCTGAGGGCTTGCAACGTTAAAAAAGCACTGCTCTCATCTCCAGGGACATTTATGTGCAGATGGTACCGAACGGTTGCCACGCCCCATGAACCATCCTGCCTGATAATGACCCCCACCATCAGGAGGCATCCGCGGTGACAGTGGCTATCGAAGGCTGCGTGCCAACTCCGCTCCAGGAACTCCGGTACTCCATGTGATCCACCGCGCATGTTCTTTTTGTGATGTCTGTGTCACCAGAATCTGGTGACGATAGGAGTTGCTGGTATGACCACTGTGTGAACAGCATCCACTGAAGGAGTACATGTAGAATCGAGCCAGGGAAGAAGAGTAATGGCCGCAGCCATGAGACCTAATACCTTAGAACCATCCTGGCCTGTACTTTTGCTGGCCAGAATGATCCTGACATGAGTCTGAATGTCTGAAACTCTTTGTTCTTGTAAGGGTAGCTGACATCCTAACAGTGTCTAAAGCCATTTCTATGAAGGTATTAGACGGGTACGCATAAGGATGACTTTTCGCTGATTGATGCCTAAACAGAACAAAGGTCTATTGTAATCCCTGGCTTGCTACGCTGATGCCTGGTGGTGGCTGACAGGAGCCAGTCGTCGAAAGATACCGGAAACACCTGGAACTTGACGCCTTCAGGTGAGCCGCGTGGACCACTGCCATTTTGGGGATTCAATGTGACAAAATACAATTGTGTTGAAGAGCTGAGTCACAACATATTAAACAGTTACAGCACAAATTCATACCAACTAAATTATGTGTAAGAAACACAGCTTGATTTCTGACCAGCTAATGAGGCAATACAATGAGATGTGTAACTGATGGGAATTTATATGTAATGCATGCAGTGCCTTGATTATACTCTGAAATCAGTGAAATGATGAGCTTGTTAAGCACCTTTCTGACCTCTGGTGTGTGTGTCTATATATACACATAGATCTACTTCTAATAATTGAAAGACTACTTGCCCAAAACTGAATTTACAGAGACAACACCAATCTGTGAATACACCAAACGATCACACTACCGAATCTTTTTAACAGGGAAGTATGCACTTGGCCAACATTCAACATAGAAACACACCGAAGTATGTCAAACCCAGTATGGCTGCACCCCCCCCCCCACAACCCCCTAACTAAATATAACAACTTTGGGATAGCACTACAGTGGGGAAAAGGGCAAATTTCCCCATGTTGGCCGAGTGCATACATTCCCTGTTAAAAAAAATTGGTAGTGTAAAGTAAACACTCAATGTATTCATTGTTTGGTGTTGTCATTTGTGTAAATTCATTTTTGGGTAAGTAGTCTTTCGATGATTAGAAGTAAACTCATATATATATATATATATATATATATATATATATATATATAAAATAAAGCTTTATACCTGTCTGCAACGTAAGTTGGGGGTGTAAGATTCTGGCTGAACTGCCCACCTAAGTGTGGAAGGAAGGAATGTAATGCAAGAAGAACCTAGAGCACTTGTACCAGCAAACACTTGTCATTAGATCCTCATCCACTGCATGCTAAACATTTTGTCCTAAAATAAATCAATAACTAAATAAATAAATAAAAATAAATAAATACTTTCCACATTCTGAAAATCAGAATTATTCCATATCCCTGTTCTGTGCAATAGCATTCCACCTGCATGAAGAAATGGGCATCCCTGGAACAGAACCTTAACCTGTGCATCCAAATCCTCTAGTTTCAGGGATGGTGGTGTAAAGTGCCCAGAGATGAGGGAGGGGACTAAGCAAACTGCAATCAGTCAGTCACTCTCTCACTGTCAAATACTGCACTGTAACAACTTTCACATAACAGCTCAAGTCTTCAGTACCCTGACAACAGAGAGAACAGTCAATATAGAAGCTTGTCTAGGGCTACTCAGGGTGGCTTAGCCTCAAAAATACAGCAGCAGCAGCATACATTATAATTCTGTAGCTTTACAATTCCATCCCAAAGTACGGATGTGCTAAGCAACATGAAAAAACTTTTTGCCCCCATATATAGCTTCTTCTACATATTTATACCCCCTTGTTTGCCAATTATCTAGACCTCCCCCAACTGGACCTTGTGCCCATTCATTGCCTAGTGGTGAATGGAGTCTCACCAGATCCCTTAGGGTGAGAGCCATCTGTGGGGGGATCATCCAGACAGCCACAGGGGAATTAATACTCTCACTGCCACCCATCTAACTGTCTTAACAACCCCCCAGTCCCCGTGGTGATATGGGTACTTGCATCACTACAAAGGACCAGCTACACCCCTCCACTATGTCAGGTGTATCTGTGCTCCTCCACTTGCTCCTATCGAGATCTCCCCCAGTATGTGCAAGCCCCTCCTGCCCCAGCAGCAGCAGCATGCAACCAATCCCCTAATCAAACTGGACCACATACAGGGCTTTATCACTTTTACTCCACTGGCGCAGTTTAATTTTTTTATATTTTACATTTTCCATGACTCTTGTTATTGTGTAAAACTGATTTTTGAAACAAAACAATGAAAAATATTGATACGAAAAGGGTAGTCTAAAATAAAATATCCCATGGCTCACTAAGTAGGGTTGATTATATACATTTGGTGTGTATAAAATTATGTATGTCAAGACTGTAGGAAGCAGGCAAGTTACAATCTTAAATGTAACAGAATGTGCTGCATGTTGCTGATACTGTAACATGCTTTCAAGAAAAGTCATGCTTTTAACAGAAGATATCCAGTCAGCTTGGTTACAAACTGGAAAATTATTAGATCCATGCTTTTACAGATTTGTAAAAGTTTCTGGTTCCTGGAGTACAGCATACTTTTTTGCCAGATTTCTTTCTGTTGAGATAACTATAGTACTGTTACAAACTAAGAGAAAAACATTACTTAAGATAAACAAAAAGAAGCTTTCAAACTGTACTGTTTCCAAGAGAGTAGACAGATATATGATTAGAATAAGCACGCTGTGCTCATGTGCGAGTTTCTTTGGCATCTAGTTGTTCTGCTGCCTGCACAGCTTACAATTTTCTATTGAAAAAGTGTCCAACAGTGCAAAGTAAGTACCACATCTGGCAGAATCAGTGGTTCTCAGTATGGAGAACATCGATGTCTGTGCTGTGACTGAAACCTGGTTCAAGGCTCCTGAGAGCACCCCAGCACTATCAGGTTTCACCTCATATCATGCGTTCCGGCCCCAAAATCCGGACAACACCAAGAAGGGGGGGGGGTGTCCATATTCATAAAGGACACCCACACCTCAAGGTTGGTGGCAACGCACGATGCATCGGAGACCATCCAAGTGCAATTAACCATAGGCAAGACTGCTCTGCAATTTGTAGCATGTTACAGGCCACCCTCTCAAACTCAGGAACCTCACATGGCCTTCCTGAAAACAATGGAGGGGATAAATGTATCTCCAAACACCATCATACTAGGTGACTTCAACTACCCTAATATAGACTGGGAACACTACTCAAGCCCAAACACTCTAGCCCAAAGGTTCCTGGAGTTCATAAACTCAAATGCCATGGAACAACTAGTCACCATCCCCACAAGAGGAGAAAACATACTTGATCTCATCATCACGAACATGGGATCACAATGTTCAACACCGGAAGTATACCCCTCACTGGTGAGATCAGATCATAAACTAATCTCGCTGGAGGTCCTCATCCCGCCCCCACCTGAAATAAAAAGACCACAGTGAAAACTTCTCAAAAGCCGACTTCACACTTCTAAAAACTAGTGTGGTCTCCTTTAAGGCCCCTGAGCCAGTGGTAAACATTACTCAAACCGCTGAATCACTTACAAATGCCTTCTACCAGCACCTACAGGACTGCATGGATCAGGCAATCCCAAACAAAACTAAGACTCTTTGTACCAAAGGCAAGCGCCCAGTCTGGTGGACCCCAGCCATAAACAAGCTCTACAACAAAAGGAGGAAGCTACTACAAGATAGAGCAAAATCCTTGAAAGGTAAGACACCTTTGATCATTATAAGTAAAAAACTAAGAGCTCTCATAAAATCATCCAAGGCAAATTTTGAGAGAAAAATCACCAAGGACTCAAAAGACACTCATAAGGCCTTCTTTAGCTATGTTAGAAACCTAGGAGGAAACTCCCAGATATGCTCAGAATTAGTTCAAAATGATGTGAAGATTACTGAACCTACACACATTGCCAACATACTGGCTGACAGGTTCAGTGCAAACTTCTCCCCCCGGCCGCGCCAAAAGGAGAGATAGCCATACCAGAGGATTGTAGCCCCAAACATCTCCAACGCCCAGGTGAGAACTGCTCTCTCCAAAGCAAAAAACACAGCATCCATGGGACCGGATGGTGTCCCCGGCTGTGTGCTCCATGAACTCAATGAGGAATTAAACCCGCAGTTAGGACAGCTGTTTAATCTTAGCCTCACCTCAGGATACGTACCCAAGAAGTGGCGCACGGCGACTGTGGTCCCACTTCACAAGGGCGGTGCCTCCACCGACCCTGGAAATTACCGTCCCATTAGCTTGACAAGCCTTATCTGCAAAGCCATGGAGAGGATCATAATGGAACTCATAAATAAAGATATAGGGAACTTGCAGACTTTGGATCCAACCCAGTTTGGCTTTGTCAAAGGCAGAGCATGCCTTTTAAACTTGGTTGACTTTTTCGAGACAGTCACCAAGGCCATTGATGAGGGAAAGGCAGTTCATACAGCCTACCTTGACCTGGCAAAGGCCTTTGACACAATACCCCACTCAGGTATCATCGAAAAACTCATCAGCTTGAATGTAAACCCATACATGACAAGATGGGTTGCAAACTGGCTAAGTGACAGAACCCACAGGGTCAGAGTTGCTGGAGCCATGTCAGACTCAAAGCCTGTCACAAGTGGTGTCCCACAGGGCTCAGTCCTGGGTCCACTCTTGTTCGGCATCTACTTTTCTGAAGTACAAGCAAACACAGGAGGGTTATGGCTGACAAAGTTTGCAGATGACTGCAAACTGGGCGCCATAGTCGAAAACACATCTGACACAGATATCCTTCAGAAGGGCCTCACAGAAACGGATAACTGGTGCCAGAGCCATGGCCTAAAGTTAAATGCCAAGAAATGCATAGTCATACCCTTCGGGAAAAACAAGGTTACCCCTAGCTACCATATAGGTGGCAATCCACTGAGCACAGAAGAAGTCATCAGCGATCTGGGGACCCAGGTTGACAGTAGCCTTTCGTTTGACACTCATGTTGCTAAAGTAGTTAGGAAAACCTTCTACATTGCCCACCTGATCATGAACGGATTCACATCTAGATCAAGGGAGGTCATCGTCCCCCTGTACTCATCACTCATTAGACCTATGATTGAGTACAATGCCCCATTCGGAATGTATCTGACCCGACACCTGCAGCAGCTGGAAAGGCCCCAAAAGTTCCTCACCAAAAGGATAAAGGGTCTCAAAAATATGTCTTATGCTGCCCGACTGAAAGAACTCCAGCTCTATTCAGTCTCATACCGCTTGCTCAGAGGTGACCTGTGCCTGACATATAAGGCCATGTCAAACCCTGATTTGATGAATATGCTTCACCTCAAAAAATCTAGATCCCTCAGAACCACAAGGGCGGGAGACTTAAACCTTGACACGGTTATTAATAGAACGTGCTGGAGGGACAGATTCATCACCCAGAGACTCCCTATGCTGTGGAACAAAATCCCGGTACATGTGAGGTACATGTACATGTGAGGCAGAGCACCTCGCTGGCCTTGTTCAAGAGGAATCTTGACCAATGGATGGGGGATCGCAGATATACCCCAGGATTACTTCAGTGTCACTGCTTGACAGAGGCACAGCAAAATAATAGGCATAGTTTTATTCAAACTAAAGGGGTGGCGAAAGCCAAATAACTATGGGCTAGGCTTATAAATGCCCTTGGGCAGATAGCCTAGTATGAACCTATGAACCTATGAACAATTTAATATGGTAGTTTATAGATAGACTCATGTCTACTGAAAATCTTGGGGTTACACAGTCGCACATAGTGACCAAGAGTATGTTATATGACAATTCCCACGCTAATCTCCAGTATGAAAATCTTATTTTACATTTATTTGAACGCTTACAGGCATTCTTATTTTATACAATAACAGAAGTGTTAAACAACCTTCTTATTTAAGCTTTCTGTTTACAAATGCTTAATAGCATAACATGACACACCAACGCACTTCTAGTAAAACAGCCAGGCTTTACATGCCGAGGCAACACACTAACAGGTTGTGATTTCCTAATCAGCTGTGGTGTTTTGATCACCTTTTAAGTGCAGCAGTAAAGAAATACAGTGTAGTGGTTATTAGAGAACAGCCAGCTAAAAAAGGACTTCCACCTTTCCTAACTGTGGTGTTTTTTTATCACCTTTTTAATGGGCAGTAAAGAAATACATAGCAGTGGATAATACAAAAGAGCCTAACCTTTCTGTAGCATACTGAAGACAGGTCTCTGTTTACGATAATCTGTAGAAGACAACAGCAGTGGCTGAAGAGCTAGTTCATAGGTATATACTAGACTAACAGCCACTCAGGCCTTTACAAGCCTAGCCATACAAACCCAAATGTCTCCCATTTCTTATTGTGCTTTAGAGGTCATTTTAAGAGGGTATATGTTAGATAGTGCATCTGTCCATCAAAGATGTAAGTACCAGAACAGGAGTAAATTTATGATTTCCCATCCACTGGTCCAGGTTATGCTTAAATAGGATTAGTGAAGAATTTATGTTCACATGGATGGGAAACCTGTTCCCGAGAATGGGAATCCTCTAAGACACATACCTGTCCCTCCAATGTTCCCTATGTATATCATAATCAGAATTTAAGTCCTTGGATCTAGTACTTCTGACCCTGTTCATTTTGCTTAAATCATAAGGTCCATCAAAGCAGGATCCAAGGATGCCTTGTATGAGAGGCATAGACGGTCTCTCAACAGCCTGTAGGAAACGGAGTACAGAGATAGGGCTTTGAGATGATCTGCATAGGACATTTTGTTTATGCTCTGTATTCAAAGGAGATGTTATACTCAATGAGGGGTCTGATTAGGGCCGAATGAAGTAGCATGATGACCTCCTCGGAACTGGACGTCACGCCCTTACTTACTATTACTACTATTATCATCTTCAGTGGAAGTGTACTCTAAAGTTATGAAGGTAGACTGGATAGGGGTATGATTTAATGCTCCTTTCACAGCAATTTGACTCCGTTATATACCCTGATCAAATCCACTGATGTTGAAACATTCAAGTATTCTGCTTTTTGCATATTACTCAGATGATCTATGGGTAGAATGCCACAGAAGAAATATGGACACTTTTTATAAACTGCAATAGACATATAAAATTACCGGCATACTAAATTAAAATTCAGTAAGGCACGGGGCAGCTGGAATTCTTCTAAATCCTATATATAAAATTATATCTGACTAAGACAGAGAAAAATAAAGGAAGAAATGCTGAGCTGGTTCACTGACAGAATAGACCACAATATGAAGAAGTGATGTAATGTATTTAATTGGAGCAACACAGACTTTACATTACACCCTGCTCAAGCTTTTGGACTACATAAGCCATTTGACATAAGCTAAAGGTGAGCAAATAAACTGTTAATAATGAAAGGACATGAAAGGAATCTAATGCTCCTGATTAAAAAAAAAAAAACGCTTGCATAGTATGAAAGCTCAATCATCTTGACAAAAAGGGCTTGTATTGTCTGAAAGCTGAAGCATCCTGACAAAAAGGGTTCCTTCAGTCTGAAGGCTCAAGCATGTTGACAAAAAAGACTCCCATAGTCTGAAAACTCAAGAATTCTGGCAAAAATGGCTCTCATACTCTGAAGGCTCAACTATCCTGAAAAAGAGGGCTCACATAGTCTGATAACTCAGGAATCAACACAAAAAGTGCTCCCATAGCCTGATAGTTTTTTGCAGACTATTTATATAGTGATGCCAGCCCATTAGAGAGACGGTGCTGAAGATCTTGAAAGTCAATAACAATATTTAAAAAAGGTGATACCAACATTTTGGAAGACAACTGTGTTGGTTGTACTACCCAAAGAGGGTAAAGACTCCTTCAGATCCAGCATCATGTAGACCCATTTCAGTTTTAAAGCATGATTATAAAGTATTTATATCTATATTAGCTATTAGAATTGCAAAGGTGTTGCCAGCATTGATAGATATGGATCAATGTATTATTTTGGAGGGGATGAAAACATTTGACAATAGAATGGCAATGATGATCCAAATGGAGCAGAATGTAAGAAAATACCTCCATTGTTTGGTTGGTCTTGATGCTAAGAAACATATGACAGAGTTAGCAGGGATTTTATGAGTAAGGTAATAGTAGCATTTGTACTCTCTAACAGAAGTATTGACTGACTTTGAGCCAATAGTTAAGCTTGATAAATTGATTCTTTCCATAGAGCAAGGTGTTTTAGGGTTGCTAGGGATACTTTAGATCTATGTAGATAAGGTTCATATAAGGTTATAAATCACAGCAAAAAGTGTTGATGATGAAATGGTGGGGGAGTGCACAAATAAGGAAAGAGTACAATTTTGGTTAAAGGTCCTTATGGAGAACTACCATCACTATAACTAAGTATTAAATTCATAAATTTGAAAGAATTTTAAGAACTAAGCCAACATGAAAATTTAGAAAGGAGATTTTACCAACTGGGATGACTGCAAGTAGGGATACAGAAAATAGGTGACAGGGATTTGGAATTTACTGGAGAAAATTCGCAAATGAACCAAGGTATTAGGAGCAAATATCTAGCTAGGGAGAGTAAACAGAGTGGGATGAGGCCAAGCAGAAGTTTGAACTGCAGAGTATAGGTAAAGAGAAAGGAATAGTGCAAAGTTCATGAAAGACAAGATATGGTAGAGGTTTTAACTAAGTCTAGAATAGAAGAAAATGTCACACGATAACCATAACAATCAATCAGAGGAGGTTAGAAAAGATGGAAGAGAGAGACTGGAAAGAGATTTACAAAGGAACAATAGGAGGACATCTGTATGGCTCCCAATTATGCAAAAAAGTCTAGAAGGTTAGGATTTTTGCTTGGAAGTGTTTACATAGTTATTTTTATATCCCAAGCAAACTTCAGGGAATTTTTCACAAATGTAACAAATCAGCAGACTTTAAAAAACACTACAGAGTACTTTGTCAAAAATGTTGGGGTAGTAAATGCCTGTTGCTAAGGAAATTATTCTTTTGAGCTGGGACACAGTATGTGGACTGCCCAGACACATAGTAAGGCCTTGCTAAGTTTAATACAATTGGCTGGGGAAAAAGCAATTACTATAAAATGTAAATCAAAATCTAAACCAGCTATAACTGAAGTACTGAATATTGCATAGGAGATAAAAGTTCTGAAGGAGGGATATTTTGAAAAGGAGACAAGAAAATTACAAAGAAATAAAATGAATTTGTGGGAACAATACCTGAGCAATAATGTTCAGGATGAGAAAAGAGGTTTAAAGGAAAATAAGAATTAAACAATTTATGTAATGATAGATAATTGCTAAAAAGAAAAAAATTGCGCACTGCAAGAAAATAATGAAGTATGTTAGTATGGTTTGTTTTCTTTCCTATTAATGCATTCATACTTGTTTCACTACTTAAAACAGAATTTAATAAAATATTTAAAAAGATCTGAAATCAGGGGAAGGCTAGTGATTTAAAAGTTTAAACTAAACTGCACAACTACTGATTAAAACTCATTCTTTAGTTCTTGCTTACAAGTTTTGGGGAAAAAAAAAACATTTTGCTTAGACTGAAAATGTACAACTGGTGACTTGCGTACATTTTTTCTAGTGTAAAGAAAAGAAAATTAGTCATCACTTTTGAAGTCATGATCCTATAGTCTCTGTGCCTGGCACATGGTTTTGACTTGTACTATATTCATCAGTCTTCCTGGGCTATTTCTGGGTTATCTACTCAGCTTCTAACTCGAGTGACAATGAGGGATATTGGTAATAAAGCTGAAGGACATACCTCCCAACATCTTACAGCAAGAAATCTGGACAAAGCCACCCATAATGGGGAGACAAAGGCCCAAAAATAGGGATACATTTTAAATATTGCTCTTATAAACTTAGAAAGCTGCTAGAATAACAGGATTTGCATTAGTGTGACTTTACTGAAGGGTATGAAATTTGAAACTCAAATGTCTGTCATTACTTTCTAACTTCAATGTTCAATAACTTGCCAAAGATTTGATAGAAAACCACAATTTTATGAAAAATGGTTTGAAAATTTGAGGCAAAAATCTGGACATTCTGTGAAAATCTGTACAGTTGAGAGGTATGCTAAAGGACACTTTATGTGAATGTATGAACATGCATTGCCTTCTGGTGCCCAAAAGAATGAAGTAATTTTACTGAAAGAAGAAGCTGGCAAAAATATTAAAACCTAACTTGAACCATCGTTTTACACTTGAGGTAAACACGGAGAATTATGTAATATTTGTGTAAAGTTGTGGATATGGGAGAAGGATTTATGTTTATCTGTCTAGCTCAAGTCATTTCTTATAGCCTGTTTAAGGACATTATGTCAGTTCACAGACCCAGAGATTTCTGGGTTGCAATAATGAGGGAGATCACAAGCCCATAAACAACTCTACTCTAACCCAAAGGGACAAATATTTCCAGGAGTCTTGTTTTGTTACTCAGCATAATCAT
The DNA here is from genome assembly GCF_019279795.1 of Protopterus annectens. Classification (NCBI taxonomy): domain Eukaryota; kingdom Metazoa; phylum Chordata; order Ceratodontiformes; family Protopteridae; genus Protopterus; species Protopterus annectens. The sequence continues at coordinate 1,474,032,826 of NC_056735.1, forward strand.
AGGTGCAGTTTATAAGCTAATTTTAATCATAACATAACGATGTAGTTTGGGTTGCATGTCATTGCATGTTTACAGTGTGCTTAAAATGTTTTATTTTATGTTCTGCAAAAGAGAATGCACTTGATTCGCATTCTGTGTTTACTTGGGGGTGTATGTGATGATGTATTCAGCAGTACTTCCCCAGGATCCTGCTGTGCAAAATTAGTAGCTGAAAATAAGATGTGCCCTGAATATTTTGTTGTTCTTGTAGCGTTTTCTGAAATCCATGTGAATTTGAAAGGCACGCTTTCAGTTTGTTATAAAGCAATGCTAAACATACTAAACTGCTTTATTATAACAAGAATGTATATAGAAGACATAAGTTAATTTTCCATGGGCTGGAGACATGAAATGCTAAGCTTTTGGTTACCTGGGATCAACAGCTCTGGCAGCAGGCAGGGAATAAACAGACAGAATCAAGGTTAGTTTTTTGACAATCACGTCATGAAATGCGAGTCCTTATAGAAGGAAAGCACCACATTTGAAATCTAGTTTGTCATTAAGGACATTGAAAATGCAGAAAAAACTGTCACAACATGAGATGCACATTTGTGGAATCACAAGTATATCAAGGTGTAACCAGTCAGGCTGGAGAATTTTATTATTAAAACAGTAGCAAACATCCTCTGTTACTTAAGATGACGGTATCTGAATATAAACTTGTAAGAGTTTTGGTATGTGTTTATTGTCTTTTTTTTTTCATCTTGGAACACTGTTTGGGCAGGTTGTGGGAAAGAGATACAAACAGAGCCCAGCAGTGGTGTCAAACTTGCAAGCAAACTTCTGTAAGTTCTCTGATAAGCTTGTTCCATGAAATATTCCAGGATACAAAGTCTTTTAAAAGGCAAGTGATTTGTTGCAATGGCAGTTTTAACTTATTACAGAAATCTGTGATGATGAAAGAACTGGCTACACTATTTAAGCAAATAGAGCTTAAAACTGATGACTTTGAAAACAGGTCACAGAGAAGGAATGTGAGAGTGACCACCCTTCATAAGAGGAGACAGAGTTGAGAATTGGCACGGTTCCTGAAATGGGAAGCCCTTGTCATGGTCACAAGATCTTGGTCTGAAACCGTACTTTGCAGCCATGCCACTTCATTACAAAATTCTTCCCTCAACCTCCAGAGGGTGTTGCCCAATGGCTCCATTACCTGTACCCAACTAGTCCATTCATTCCTTGGGTGGGTTTCCTGAGCTAGGCAAGACCCCCAAGTTCTATCTGCTCTTGTCCACTGATCCCTACTGTTTCATTCATTCTAGCAGCAGTAAGAGTATTGTAGTAGGGAGTTGGACAACTATTCTTGGAAAATCACTATAGCTACCTTGCTGAGATAGGTGTGCACACTTCTACACATACTTTCTCTTTCCCTGGCTCAGCTGGAAGGTCACAGCTGAACACTGAGTTAGCTAATACAGACTCTGCAGGCAGGAGATACACCCAGCCACTGTTAGGTGTCACCAATATCATGAGCTTAGTAGCATTCTCTTTCCTACGGTGAACAAGCTAGCATCAGCTACGCAAGCTTATCCCCCCTCCACCTAGATGCTTAAATGCCAGTGGAACTACAAACACAGGCCAGCTGAGCCTTAATCAGGGTTTCATCCTTCTATGCCATGGGTCCAAGCTTTATTATAAAACACTGGGAAACTCTGTTAAGCATGGCAAGGAAACTTGCATCTATCTGTGTTTCTGTGGGAGCAGCAGTATTCTTCATATTACAGTTCCTAACTATATGAAAAACATAAACCGCTTTTCCTTTCCTTCAGTTTAATAACTTGGACTTCTCTGTATAACTTCAGTTTATGTCCACACTTAACATGCAAAAAGAAAGCAAGTCCCTGGTATTTAACTTCATCAAAGACTTGTCAAATTTGTGTGTGTCTACACCGACTGTACCTCCTGCAAATGCCTTAGTATCTAAAATGGGCATAAACCACAGTGGCAGGAATGGGCTGCAGACTGACAGAGGAATGCTCAGTGGGTGACAGACTGACAGAGGAATGCTCAATGGGTGACAGGCATGGAGGCACAAACCATAAGGGAATACACACGACTGTTTTGAGAATCTTGTTAGAAAATCAGCTCCTGCATTCACAGTTATACAGTTGGATAAGCAAAAAGTGCCAGGCTGCTTTCTATTTTTAAAAGACGACTCAGCCAGTAAATCCAAAAACAAAGACATTTATTTTTGCAATAACAAACTTGACTTCTCTCTAGCGCCTCGGCAAATGCCTTTAACAGAGTACAACCATACCAATTTTTCACTTCATTTATATATTAAAACAAGGTCAATAAAACAATTAAGAACAACTCATTGTAAGAGCCATTTCCAATTAAGCTCTCTGTTTAACCCATTAGGATGCAGGATGTCAAATTTTAAAATAAAAAGTGCTTCTTTCCATTGTAATTTACTTTTTAAACATATGCCTCTTTCACAATGCACTTTTTCCAAAATAGTACCCTCTAATTTACTCCCATTACTATTGTGATACATTTCTATTCTTTATATTTTTAGACTAAAGTGGTTTAAATGCATATAAGCTGATTTCTTTACAGTTTAAGAATTGCATGAACCAACAGCAATGCACGCAGAAGCAAGTGTTTCACTAGCATGCTCACAGCTTTTTTTTTTCTTATGTAACTTCTCCAGACTTTTTACCAAAACTGAAAATTTTCATTTGTCTTTTATATTTTGAAGAAATGCATTTGTAAAACTGTCTACATTATCTTACAATATACATTATTAGAGTATGGAAACATTTTGTAAATTAAATGGCAATATGAGAATCATTGCACACAATGAAATTAATCATTTCCTCAATGCTGGTTTCTCATAAATTCCCAGTATATTCCACTAGGTTAATATCTGCACAATTATCTAGTTTTACATATTTTGTAAATCATCCAGTGGATTCACTATGCTTAAAGCAACCAGGTCTAAGACAATCTGGTATTTTACAATGAGCGCGTAAGAACTAAAAACACATCGACAGAATGTTAAGTGTTTGCACTGCACTACATTATTTTAATCAATCATGCACAAAACACAATAGTTAATATGTTGCTTTACATGTTTATTTTTGTGTACAGATGAATTCCTCAGCTCATAAATCACCGTCTAAAATCCTGCAGATCAATTAAAACTTTCAGCAAAGCATTGCAAATAAAAGAAGAGGGATGCTACAGCAGTACTAGGCAAATACTTGTTAATGCCTATATTGATAACAGTTTCATAAAAATGCTTTATTCTTCAAGAGTGAAAATATTGCAGACAAGTTTTGCGCAGGATTTCCAAAATTTCACCGAAAATTACTACATATGCATTTATTCTTCTGATCATCTCATGAAATGCCTCTTTATTGAGGTTACTTAACTCTTTTAAGAGTTAAGTTTTAAAATGCTTCGAAACTGATCAAACATTATGTATGATATCAAACTGTTTGAGTTCCTTAATGTATGTTGATTTTATTAACAAAACTGATTTATATTTCTATTTTTATTGTATGTCTTTATTAACAATATGTCTGTCTGTCATTATTATGTATGTGTGGAGCTTTTCTCCCCGGGCCTCTACTGAAAATGGACATATATCCAGCTAGACTAGCCCGGTCAACAAATGTAAAATAAATAAAAAATAAATTTTAAATCACATAAAAAATACTCTAGCTTTACTTTACTCAGCCTTTTTCCTTGACAGATTTGGATGTTTTCAATGTTTGCATATCTGATGCTCCATTTATTTATTTTACTCATTTGTGTGTGTTAACTGTGGCAATGAACTCATCTGTTGTAAATCCATTTCAGCCACAGCCTTGAAGTTTCAAAAGAACATGATTAAGGTACTTATAAAGAAAAGTAGCCAAGTATATAACGATATTACATTGTTAAAAGTGAGACAAGCACTGCTTTTTGTCATTCAAGTACCAGACAATACAAAGAAAGAACAAAGTTTGAAGTAAAGCAAAATGGGAGTGCTAAATATAGTCAAAATAATACAGATGGTAAAATATACTCTGCATAGACATTTACAGTTTAGGAATATGGCAAAATTTGTTTGCAATTATGTCATTTTAACCATGCAGAAATGTAAACAAATCAGTTTAATCCATCATTAAAAGTAAAACTACAGTCAAATTTTAGGGGAAATTATCACAAGCTACAACATTTATGAAACCAGAACTTAACCAGATTATGTTTACGTACAACAATATTCAGTTCTATAACCATAACTAACAATCGGACCATTTCTTCTCAATATGCATGACTATAATAGCTGTCATTTTTAAGACCAGAATAGACATATTTTATCAATGAAAGATCTGACTTGCTAAATCATCTTCAACGCTCCAACATTTTCTATATTAGTACTTCAAAAAGAACGGTCATAAAACAAAACTCTGTCCAAATCATATTTTAGTTATTGCCTGATTTAAATTAATAACTGTTGCAAACAACCACAGTTATGAGCATGCATTTGATTTAAGCAACACAGTTTATTTCATGCTATTAGAACCGACTTTAACTTTCTCCCAGAATATCTCGTGCACATCACATCCTCATTTACAGACAGAGGCCAATATTCTGCTATGCAGAATAAAAGTCGAGTCCATTACACTTTAAGTAATCAACAAATGCAGGCAATATTTATTTTTGCAGTCTTCTAACAGGCAAGGACATTTATACTGCCAGATATACCAAAGGTCAAAGCCACTTAAAATATTGGTGTTACTAACAAAGAAAACTAACAGAATAAGAGGATATGGATTAACTTGCATTTTCTGAAGTAAAATAAGTTTGTAACTGTAATAATTGTCATTATTTTCTATCCAGAATCCATCTTTTCACAAAAAAGAAAGAAAAGAAAAAAAAATCACAGATTTTAAGAGGGACAGATCAAAAGTTTAAGCCAAAATCTGGAATAGCTGACAGTAATACAGTTAGTAGTATTTGTATATTCACAGACTTCAGCAGCAGCTGCTATGGCCTTTGGGGTCACCCATTAACTGTAATTAAAGAAGGTGCCTACCCCTTTTGGTAGTCTGAGAATATGGACGTAAAAGACAGAGATATGGCAGCAGGACTGCAACAATGCAAAAAGATTAAGCTTACTGTTTCTGTGAAATCTGTGTAATGTTCATGACCTCATGCATGGAATGAGTTAACAAACCTGCAGATTTCTGGACTACACGTGCAAAAAACCCTAGGGTAACACAGGCTGAAAATCACTGCTATAATGTCCACCATACAAACCTACAGCGCATTATGTAGCACCCACTGTCTGTAGCCTAGACCTACCAGGAGAGACATACATTTGGAAACCTGTAATGTATCATTTTTTATTCATTAACTTATTTAAATTAATATATTTAATGCAATATATTCATTACAAAGACAGCATCCATCACCCTGGATAACTATATAAAACAGCTTTGCAGAATGATTTCTGTATTCTAGAGTATTTGTACTATTAATCTTGCTGTTAAGTACAGCAGGCAATCTCAGGCAGGTCACCTATGTCTCCTACCAAACAATATCCCAACTGGCTTTAACATTAGATTATGTTTAAAAGTTCCAGCCACATAGCTTATGACCTAAAACTGAAGGGGTAAACGCAAATTTAAGTTCTTTATGAATACTGTGACATTCAGGGGAAACTCTGCGTGTGTTATCTGTCCTAACTCATAAAGCACATTTCAAAGGCTACCCAATCTTTACAAAAAAAAAGGAGCGCATCACTATGTGATAAAGTAGAGCTCTGTAAGCAAACACTCTAAAGGTGAATCACTGAGAAACAGTCTTGCATTGGTAATTATCAAAAGGACTAATATCCTTACTAGACTTGCTGTTTTTTATGGTCTTCAGTTTACTACATAAAACAATGTAAATGAAGTGAAAAAATGCATTAACTCACATTCATTCAGAACAAGGTCTTTAATTATATACATATGTACACACAACAAAAAAATATCAATATGCATCTAATATATTTCAAAAACAATAGCATTACATAAAAGTTTCATAATGTTCCTGCATACAGCTCAAGCAGCCAACATTAACAACCATACAATTCAGAACATAATGTTCAAGCACAATCTCTGCTGCTAATATCTTTTTTTAAATACCTTGCATTTAGATACTGGCCTGTTTTCTTTCAAGCTTCTCCTTTTTGTTTTTATTTCTCTTGACAGCGAATTCCTTAGATCTTTCAGCTCATAAAAAATACAGATTTTAAATAATTTTTTTAAACTGGGTATTATAAGCTGTGTTACTCTGTTTTATCATGAAGAAATACAGATGTTTCCTTTAACTTAAACCATTCAAGTTATTCTGGATATCAATTTAATCTGATTTTAGCTAATAGTTCAGTCAGGTGTTAATGTTAACACATATGAGTCCTTCCATCCTTTATCTTCCAAATGAAGACAGCATCGTGCATACCTTTAAACAAATATTACTATTGTGATAAACGGCTGCATCATTTACTGTTAGGTGAACTGTACAGAAACATATAATCAAAGGCACAATCAATGCATTCACCAGCTTTTCTCATACAAATAATACAGTATTTTCTATCAGGCTATATTAGTATTTCTCAAATGTTGAGACTAGTGCCCTTTTGCTTATGTCGGAAAAAAGCCAAGCAAGCCTGTAAACAAATTACCACCCCCTAACACACACACACACACACACACACACACACACACACACACACACACACACACACACACACACACACACACACGTATATTCTGAAATAACATACACTTGGGGCAGGATGCTGTGCTGTAGTATAGTACACTTCTTCTAACAATGCTAGTGATCTCGGCATCCTGCCCCAAGTGTACCTCACTTCTAAATATGGAAGTCTGTGTCTCTAAAACATTGACTTTATGACACTTATTCTATCCTGAGATAAGCATAAATTAAATAAGGGAACATATTCACATATACTGTGTCAAAATATTAATAATAAGAATAGTACGCTGAGCCAAATTTTAATTATTTAATTTGGGTTTGTTTGTGTCGACAGAACCTTGACAAATAAGTACTAACTACTCACAATACAAAATACCGTATTCTTTATGTATAGTAAAAAGGAAAGCACAGCTCTTACTTTTCAGCTCAAGGAGGTCTAAGGTATTTTACTTATTTAATTTCTAGATGAAGCTCTGAGGCTATTTGTATGCTTAATTAAGGCTCACTATAACAATTCAATGATCTGTGTGATCTAATTTCTTAACTTCACTAAATTTACATGGTCATGTAATTTAGTCTTGTATCAAGACAGTTTGACATTATTTCAACAATAAGCTTAAAAACAGAAACTAAACATGTTTGTTTTAGAAATGTTTCAGTCTCTTGCACTAAGCTTACATTGTTGGTCACACATGCCATCTGGATGTAAACGGTTACCTTACCAATCCCACGTGCGTCACAGTGCCATTTGCTAGTCCTCTTCCCACTTCCAAGCTGCCATTAAGTTAAGATTACACATTTGAGGGTAGGAAAGAGTGCTGACCTCTAGTAATAAAACCCTAACACACCAGTTTATCAAGAAGTACTGGAAACCTAAGGTCATCTAGCATGTTACAGCTGAATGATCTATTTAAGGCCTTGCTCTACAGGAAAGCCCCTCAGACATGTGTGCAACCCCACAGTGCAGCTTCTTTGCCACTGCATCTAACTCATTGAAAAATTACTTGTAACTCCTCCTTCTCTCCTCTGCTGGTGGGAGGTGAACTGGACAGTCTGGAAGTTTGTACCCGAGAAGCCACACTCTACAGCTATACACATAAAAGACAACACCAGAATCAGCAGACTCTCATATGCATGCTCAGAAACGACACAGAGCCATGATCCTGTCTTGCTATACTGCACTACAACCTAAGGGTACATGCCTGTAGGCATCACAGGAGGACTTGTGGTCCTCCTAGAAATGCAAGTCAGAAGTAAAGTATATGCTCGGGCTCAAAATGCATACAGAACACACTCACTGTTATCAACAATGTGCATCCAAAAATGGAACTGTTGGCAGGTTACTAGGAAACCAATGGTGGTGCAGATCTGTACTACAGACAAGTAACTGAAGTGGCCACTAATCAACACAGGAATGACTTTTACTTTACAATGAAATATGTCAAAGGAAAAGTACTGATTTTACAACTCTGTCCTCAACTCAGGGTTTAAGAGAACAACACAATGTCATCACAGATGCAATTGTGATTTACTTGTAATGTTCTGTTAAAAGCCGCTATAAATTCACACTGATGGTGATAACCAACAACTGAAAGAAGGCATAAACAACACAAAATAATAATCCATTTAATAATAATGAAGGCAGACCACTCTATTTCTAACTTCAGCAAGAATGGGTCTTCAGAAAACAAAAGAAGTTCAAAGCAAATGTCCGGTGACTGAGCTAAGAAATTCTGCCTTCATTCATCTATACTTTACACTTACCGACAGAGCAAGCAAGTCTCCTACTTTCTGCAGTTCATGCCAGTCCTGGACACACTGCTGAACTTCTTCTAAGAACTGCTCATGATGTTCCAAGAGCTCTGGGATTTGATAGAACATTTCATCAACCAGAGATGGGTCACAGATGGAGGAATTCTCAGGCTGTTTCAGTGGCTTCATGTAACCCTGTGAAGGCAATATGTTACAAAAGTCAGACTCCAGCAGTCTTCCACATGATACCAATGTGAATCCCAGCATTCATTCAGTATCTACCTTAGTTACCTACCAGAGTTATTCC
>NC_056735.1:1474044122-1474156622 GCF_019279795.1 Protopterus annectens
TTTCAAAGAAATCAACCAGGTTTAAGAGGCAGGATCTGCCCTTAACAAAGCCAAACTGGGTAGGATCCAGTGTCTGTAGGTCCCCAATATCTTTATTTATAAAGTCCATGATGATCCTTTCCATAGCTTTGCAGACCAAGCTAGTCAGGCTTATGGGGCGATAGTTTCCAGGATCCGTTGAGGCACCACCTTTGTGGAGAGGGACCACTGTTGCTGTATGCCACTCTTTGGGTACATATCCTGTAGTAAGGCTGAGATTGAACAGTAGTTTTATGTTTGGGTTTAGCTCTTTTTGGAGTTCATGTAGGACGCAGCCCGGGACACCGTCTGGTCCCATTGATGCTGTGTTTTTTGCTTTGGAGAGGGCAGCTCCTACCTGAGCATCTGAGATGTCAGGGGGGCAGCACTCTGCTGGGATAGATATTTGCTTCAGAAGTCGATATTCTTCAAGCTAAAGTCATGCATATAGAACTCAGAGCTGGATCATGATCAATGGGACCCTAGGCAGGGTAATGGGGCAGGGATTCCTACCCACAGCCATTTCAGTGTCCAGTTAGTGGCTTCCCCCCATTACCACAAATGCTATTCAAAACTGTCAGTGTAAATACAATTTTCTTCTTTATATCTGGAATGATTACGGACATGTAGATGTAATTTAAATATTTTCTTTCAGATTTTATAGCACAAACACTAATGGGCACTTGATAAACAAAACAATTGCACACTGAAAACAGATTTAGCATGAGCAACAAACACTAACTTCTGACGTGCCTTTTTAACAAGCAAAAACACATCAGCTAGGTTATCAATCTTCTTAGAAAGGGAGAACATCTGTCATTCTGTAAACTGCGTGTGCTTGCCTTGTGAGAAGTAGGACAGTACGTTTACTTTTCCTGAGCTCTTCATTCTTTGCCACTTCCCTATTATGAAAGATGTGCATGGGTGCACCTTTGCCCAAGCACCTCACATTCACCATTCTAGTGTGACAAACACAAAACTTACAAACGTGCTAGAATGTAGTCATTAACATTGGAGATTTGACTGGAAGAAACTTGGAGATCTTCAAAATTAACGTGTCAAATGTTATTTTCTGCACACTCTCACAGAAACACCCTTCACAGCAACAACACTGTTTTGATGTTTTTTCTATTTAGTCAGTCTCATCTGCAAGCAGCATAGTAGTAGCAGTAATCCTCCTTCCAAATATGCATTTACCTCTATATGTCCATCTCAGGTTCTTTACTTAAAAATAACATCTCAAAATACATTTAATTGCACAGCACCATAATGTCACTGCAATGCACAACACCCTTCACTCAGCAGCTTACAAAACAGAAGCATGCCACAGTATCCACTGAAAACCTCACTACCACATATCCGCAATCAACTAGCACAACACCCCTCAACTTTGCTCAAGAATCAGGGACAAAACCAAAATAACGCCTGTTAAAGCCCAAACTCGGGGAACATTTTAAAATATTACTGCAATTCACTAAGAAAGTTAACAGAAAAACAGGTTTTGCATCAACATGCATGTTCTGAAACATACGAAATATGCAACTGCAATGTCTGGCAATATTACCTGACTGTAATCATTAATGATTTATCAAAAAATCAAAAATATTTTGATAAACAAGGTGACATCATGGATGTTCTGCAACATCAGGGACAATTGAGGCTAAGCTTAACACTGCCTGAGAAAGATGCACGTTATATTTACCTCATAAGAAGGCATCAAGCTCTGCTACAAAAATACTGTGAGACTGGCCTGACAGAGTCAGGATTGTCCTGCTCTAAATCTGTAAATGACATGCAAGTCCTCAGTCCCATCAGGGAACAGCATGGTTTGCTACCTCTGACCAAGTGGCAAAAGCATTATCTGTGATTCCTGTCATTCCAAGAGAAACATGGTAATACTTCATCTTTATGGAGCTATATGGAGCTATATGGTAGTACAAAGTGAACAGTTAATTAAGAAGCATACCTTGCCCAACATATAACAGTGCATGTAACAGTAGCAATATAGAGGATTCTCAGGTCGTCTCCAATTGTAATAAGGTATTCTGTGCTTGACACATGGATGTCAAAAAATTCACCTTAGAAGCAAAGCTTGAGAGGTGAAACTTGGCGTCTGTGCCGAGAACACATATTTTAGGGTTATAATAGAAGACCTGATCATAATTTTTTGTAGTGCATGGAGCTTCACCAGCACCATGTACTACTAGTTATAGGAAAAAAAGTGTTGAGTGTGTTTTGCCGGCTTACAAAGCCTTAAAGTACTTGGCAAGTGCTATCAAAAAGGCAGAATGACAGTTTGACTTACAGTTGGCTAAGAGTAACTAACACAGAGAGCAGGCAGAAAGAAATCTGGTTTTAATTCTGCTACTGTCTTTTGCTGGCCACAACTGGCTGATTTTACAGTCTAGTGAAATATCCAATCTTATCAACTTAAGCAGGGTGTGTTTAACAATTGTTAAGACCGGGTCTTGCACCACAGAACTTTTAACTGGTTTGTCTTTTTTGTGATATCAGAGTATTATAATGGCACTCCATGCATGACATTCCTTTATAAAATCACGCTGTCGTATGATTCCTGTGTGACTACTATGATTACTTTCTTATAGGCAGAAAGACAAAAGCATAAATTGATCATCTAGTGGCACAATTCCTGCTAACAGTAAGGGCAATAGTGACTGAACATCTCAAGTAATGAAGCAAATTGTAATCCAGGAAGTCGGTGTCTCATTGGTTCAGTGCTTCTGTGTTGCAGAACCAATGAAACTGCTAAAAAAGTAGAGCAGTTATTGCTCAGAGCAGAGGACAGTTGAGAGATATGTTCACTCACTAATTTAAAACATAATGTAGCCCAGAAAGAACTGCAATTCAGTTCCACACCAGGATCCGGTCCTACAGTTCATATACCAGGGGCTCATATGTTTTAACACATGTTAGCATAAAGACTTCCACTGTCACAGTAATTATTATTGCCTTAGTTGTGCACCTCACAACCTCCAGAACAACAAATACTTGTTAGTGCACAAAAATGAGGGGAGAGTATCCAGAGGATACAGTGCAACCTACAGCACACTCAAGGTGCTCGTAAAGGCAGATCTCATGCTAACAGTGTGTCAATCACACCACAATATAGTCAAAACACTTGCATTGTGATTAGTATCTCCAAAAGCATTCGTTCATTTTCAAATGTGTTTTTTTTCTGCTCAGTGTCAAAAAAGAGTTAGAACCTCTCCCAGCAAACACTGGCCAAGAGGCACGGAATCATTTCCTTACAGGGCGCCATTCTAATGCAGGGCGGACTATATGCACAAAAAAAAAATCCCGTGAACAATGCGATGAAGTTCTTGAGTTTCACTTACTACTCTAATTTTTCAGACTCATTTCAAATATGTTAAGGTTCCAAGAAACACCATACTTAAACAACAAAACTAACACATGCCCAGTTGACCGGTGTCTCTCCCTATAAATACGAAAAACACCTGGTACATTAAACGGCAAATATGGATTACTGAATGATGAATGACATTCAAAAATCCTTCTGTCTCAAGCTGTCTCTCATCCATAACGTTATCATTAGCAAGAGGGGATATCCTGACTTTGCTGGGTGCCCATTCCTCTAGTACCTAATACCCAAAATAAAGAAATGATCCTTATTGCAGTTAAACTGCAGGCATTGTCCTCTCATTATCCTCTTTGCAGCCCGGCCCGTTCATCCACTGCAGCAACCAACCTAAAGAATCACAAATATTGCTAAAAGACTGACGGTATAGGACAGAAGAACCAAACTTCTAGCTCCAGCAATCTTTTCTCACTTGCACAGCACTGTGATGAGTATGTCAATGTGAAAATTAAGTTTAGAAAGTGTTTCTGTTTGTGTTACTTATTCTCTTGTTACAAACCCTGTAATACTGTCCTCTAATGCCAAGAACCATTTTCTGCATTAGGACATACATCAAATACATCAGTAATAAAGTGGGGAAAAATTAAATGGTCCACTGCGAGTTCCAAACTTCTCACTGTGACTTAGGACTGAATAAATATCTTGAAGTTTGAGGCTGAATGCAGTCTGTACAATACCTTTTGATGTTTGGTTCAGTTTGTCCAGGTCTGTCCCTGCCAAATCATCCAGATACAGGGAGGAAATCCTACGTCATATGTGGACAGCAGCACACCCACCATGCTGAGCTACCCCCCCCACCTGCTGTATAACAGAATGAAAAACAATCCATAACACACACAGTATGAACTAAATTAAAAAAGGAGTGCATATGTAGCTGGGCCTTTATCATATGCCCTCTCTGGTGGCCTAGTTTGTCCCCAATTTGACCTTTATGTTTGTCTGTCCCTAGAAGATGCCTTGGTCTGGAGACTTGCTCTGCATATTTTCTGTATAACTGTTTTTGTCAACCAGTGTTCAATCTTTACATCTTCAATATTGTATAGCATTTGCGTGCCTGTACAAATTCACTGAGTTTTCCATTTTAGACAGCAAGATCTAAAAGTTCCTCATGAGTGTGAAATGGCCTGGCTTGACTAGTATGGCTAGTTTTACAAATAGGTGAACCATTAGACCCAGACTTTCTGGGACCCACAACTCTACTAACCCTCATACAGCTCCGGAACTTTCATCCACAAAAAAGAAAAACATCAGCATCCCTCCGGAGTCAGCTGCACGGTGAGATTAATGCTTAAAAAAAATAATACAAAAAAAAAATTTTATATGTTCAACATCTAGATCTCTGTTGTAGTAGCCTAAGCTCTCTGGGGTCATACCACCTGACAGGACCATAGCCGGCCTTAGGCATAGGCCGCCTAGGGCGCCGCTGCAGCAGGGGTGCTTATTTGGCATAGGTAGACTTGGATGGGGGCACCAGATGGTGTGGTAGGGGGTGCCGTGGAACCCTTTTGCCTAGGGCACCAGTCGACCTGAGGCCGTTCCTGGACAGGACAACATTCAAACCTTTAAGGGACCTTACACTCAGTCTGTCATTAGCTCGAGACAAACTCCACATAAAGACAATAAAACCTCCAATTTTTTCATAGCTTTTCTTTCACAAAAGAGGACTCCATCAGGCCCTGTGGAATTACTGGTCGGCTAGTGATCCTTCAAGGCTGGGCATACAAGTTCCCTGTTGGGGAAAACCTTCCACTAACACAAGTTTTTCTGATGAAAACTTGTGTTTTTTTGACTAAATTGTTGTGCTTTCTAGGAAAATGTATGTTTTTGAGACTATCACTGTTTTACTAAGGGAGTTTGTGTATAAATGCTTATGTGAACTTTTTGTGTTACAAAAATCTACTTTTTGACATTATTTTCCTACAGGTTATGTAGGTGTGTGTTTTTGAGCAGGATATTGTGCTTACCCTAATGCCACTTGTTCTCTACTTTACTGATTGATCCAGGGCTTTCTATCTGCTTTGAGGTTTCTTTTCTGGCTAACCTATGGAAAATTTTCCTTTTTCCTCAGTTTCCTTTTTCAATACACAATTTCAGCAGCATTGAGCCATTAAACAGGACTATAAAAAACAATGGCAAGGAGGCTCCAAAAAGAAAGGGAAATGCCATCCTACACATCCTGAGGGGAAAGGAAGTAAGCCATCTCATCTCAATGCCAGCACATAATGGAGAGAGAGGTACATGGCAAATAGAGAGGTGGGCCAAGGCAGTAGGCATGGTAACTGTTATACTGTTTGTATAAACAAGCGTATCAGGAAAGCCCCTACAGTCCTTTAGTAAGTGAACTTGCTTGAATGTTAGCTGCTAATAGTATGTTACAGCAAACCAGCAAACATTAAAAGCTATCACTTTGTATTGCTGCCTGGATAACGATCTCTCAGGTTCTCTCTCAGTTCTGCCATCAATTTCTGAAGTAGTTAGTGAACTAATGGCAATGTCATATACAGGGGTACAGAGATATATCCAAAACACCTCAGCTGTGTGTCAGATTATATCCATCACAAATGATCACTACAGAGATATACTCACAGAATTTCAGCTGTGGGTCAGATTATATCCATCACATATGCTTTCTACAGAGATATATCCACAGCAGCACAGCTGTCAGTCAGATTATATCCATCACATATGCTTTCTACAAAGATATATCCACAGCATCTCTGCTGTTGGCCAGATTATATCCATCACATATGATCTCTACAGAGCTATATCCATAGCAGCTCAGCTGTCGGTCAGATTATATCCATCACATATCATTACTACAGAGATATATCCACAGGTTTTCTGCTGCTGCTGCTGGCCAGATTATATCCATCACATATGATCACTCCGAAGATATGCCCACATAATCTCATCTGTGGGTCAGATTATATCCATCACATATGTTCTCTACATAGATATATCCACAGCATCTCTGCTGTCGGCCAGATTATATTCATCACATATGCTTTCTACAAAGATATATCCACAGCATCTCTGCTGTCTGCCAGATTATATCCATCACATATGATCACTTTGGAGATAAACCCACATAATCTCATCTGTGGGCAGATTATATCCATCACATATGATCCCTACAGAGATGTATCCACAGCATCTCTGCTGTCGGCCAGATTATATCCATCACATATGATCACGATGGAGATATATCCACAGCATCTCATCTGCGCGTCAGATTATATCCATCACATATGACCACTACAGAGACATATACACAGCAGCTCAGCTGTCAGTCAGATTATACCCTTCACATATCATTACTACAGAGCTATATCCACAGCATTTCATCTGTGGGTCAGATTATATCCATCACATATGATCACTATGGGGATATATCCAAAACATCTCTGCTGACTGACAGATTAGATCTGTTTATGATTTCTATAGAGATATATAGATAGCATCTTTGTTGTGAGTCAGATTATATCTCATGATCACAAAACATATGCAGAAATGCTAGAGATACATTCCCACAAAAACAGGTAGGAAATTCTTTGAAAATGTTTACTAACGATACAAGACAGATTAAATACAAATACTATTCCATAACAGCAATATCGATTTTCAGTGCACTGGATTTCCTAATGGTGCTGTCTGGTAGGCTGTTTCAGGCTCTGGCCGCAGTATGGGAGTAAAAGGTTTGTCCTGCAGATTTTTGGGCGGTTTATTCACAGAGAGGAGTTTCTTGTCCTCTGATCTGAGGGGATCTTTTTGGGAGGAAGTTGTGCAGTATGGAACTGAAGGCTGGGCAATCATTAGTTTTATATTTGATTTTGTGGGCAGTCAGAAGTAAGTTGGGTGTGGCAGTTCAAGCCAGTGGAGAGAATGAAAGGCAATACTGTGATGGGTGAAGTGAGGTGCATTGCTTGTAAATTTAGCAGTTTTATGGTAACATGATTCAAATTTTGATTTTAGTGAGATATGGAGACTGGTGAAGATAAGTGCTCCACATAGAAGTGAAGGTAACAGGTAGGTAGTGGCCAGTGTAGTTTTGGTAGATGACTTTAAAATATGTTTATGCCTGTACAACATCCCCTGTTTTTGATTATTTTTTTAATTATTATTTTGGATATGGAGATCAGATTTAAGATTTTCATGTATGATGACTCCTAATAATTTAGCATATGGAACTAATTTGATTTCTGTATTATTTTGAGAAAAGATAATAAAGTTTGTTTTGCCTACTGTGACTGTTTTAGGACTAAAGAGGAGAAATTTAGTTTTGTTAAGGTTAAGTACCAGTTAGGAATTGGTGCGCCATGTTTTACTAGGGGTAAAGGCTTTATGGGTTATCTGCTGAAGGTAGAGAAACCACTGGCCACCGACTACTGAATTCCAAGTGTTTATTCCACTTCACAAGAAAAAAATGGTTAAGCTCTTTCATCCAACAATGTTAGGACTTCATCAGAACACTTCATTGCTAAAACCAAACCCTTTTATACTACCCAGTAACATATCAATTGACATAATAATTTAACTAATTAACAACTTAACATACATTTAAAAAAAACTTACTTAATAATTGATATAATCAGGTTAAAAACTACCCTAAAATATGCTTTAATTAAAGTATTCCTGAAATACTCAAATTATCATTTATACCTGGATAATTTGTTGCATCCAAATGCAATTGCCATTTTAATTCACAAATATCCAGGTATTCATCCAAAATTCTACCTTGTACATCCTTAACCAGTTGTTGCAATGCTAAAAATGTAAAACCATGCCCATTATGCTTCAAAATGTGCCTGCTCAAAGCACTGTTAACCTTTTCATTTCTGATGTCCAACAAATGCTTACCGATTCTGTCTTTAAATATCTGCTTGTCTTTCCAATATAATACACCGGACAGTATTCACACTTTGCCATATAGACCACATTTTTACTTAAGCAGTTAAAAATGTCTCTGAATGTACATACCTTTTCCTTTTATACATAACTTACTCTAAGTCTCCATTATGTACTTACAAAAAGTACACATACCACATTTAAAATTTCCCAATTTTCTATTGGTATTGTTGGAAACTGTCCTACTACCCATCTCTAATATTTCTTTGAAAGACCTATCCCTTCTAAAAACAAATCTTGGGAAATTTCCCAACCTATCCTCCACATTCCAATCTAATTGTAACAGGCCCCAATTCTTCTTCTTAACTTGTGTAACCAAGTCCACATCCTGATTAAAGGTGGTGACAAATCTCATCCCGATGTCTCTTGGGACAGTTTTGTTTTGTTCCATGTTTTCAATATGTGGGACTTATAGAATGCATTGCCTAAATCCTTTTAGAATAGGCCTGTAAAAGCCTTCAAATATTTCTTTACCACTTCATCTTTTAATAAAGAACATAGTGGTTCAGGATAACCTCTTTTTGTAAATAAGCCAATTATAAAATCTATTTCACCCAGAAATTCATAATTACAAGTCACCATTTTGGCAGCCCTCACTAGCTGATCCTTAACAATAGACTTTTTTGGTGATAGGGATGCCAACTCTTAAAGTCCAAGTATTAGTATTAGAAAAAGTAGGTTTTCTGTAGATCCCTGATGACAAACTATTTTTCTCTCTATCTATTTTCAATTTCACATTCAAATACAATATCTTTTCTTTACTATATTCATGGGTGAATTTGAAAAAAAATAAACTGTCTGATTGATATATTCTAAAAATTCTTTCAAACCATCCTCATATCCTTCCCAAAACATAAATGCATCATCCAGGAACCTTGTATAATGTTTAATGTGGGACTGATGTTCACTTTGAAATATGAAATGAAAAGAAAAGATTTGAAGGATTTTACAGGCCCATTCTAACAGGATTTAGGCAATGCACGCTGGAAGCTCCACATATTGAAAATGTGGACAAAACAAAAATGTCCCAAGAGACATGGTGATGAGATCTGTCACCACCTTTAATCAGGATGTGGACTTGGTCACACAAGTTATTAAAAATAATTGGGGCCTGTTACAATTAGATCGGAATGTGGAGGATAGGTTGGGAAATTTCCCAAGATTTGTTTTTAGAAGGGATGGGTCCTTCAAAGAAATATTAGAGCTGGGCAGTAGGGCAGTTTCCAACAATACCAATAGAAAATTGGGAAATTTAATGTATACCAGTTCATACCTTTAGTAGATCAATGAAAAACTTCCGTTAAAGTTGGATAGGTTACATGTCAATTTATATTGCTGTTCTTCAAATGTGTGGTATAGCTCTATAGTTGTAGGATGGCAGATGGCCATTTAGAGTGTTAGGAAGGGTACCGCTGTTAGTATACTAGTGCTGATGTCTGACATGAGAATCCAACATCTCAGGATTGGTTGTATCCAGATATTACCCATCTACATTTCTAGCTCATCAGTACTTGATTTATAGGCTCAAAAGGCAAATTTTCCATTTTTCTTCTCTTCAGAAAGTTTTTTCCTTCCAATTTTAGCTCTGCTCTTGGCCCTGATCGTCTAAGCCTTGTGAGCCACATTCCTCAATTCCTCCTCCTACACAATTTTGTATAGTTTGAGAAGAAATTCACTACACAGTCTTGACATAGATTTTAAACATGGAAAATTGGCTGGCAACAGTGTAATAGGTCTTTTGTTAGGAAAATTCCTATATTCTCAAATGCTGCCATTCTACTGTTATGAGAAATAAGGCAAGGAATGATTACAGCCAATGCAAAGTGGACGCTACCTCCAGCTTCCTAATCAAAATATACTTTTTAATGTCATGTCAAAGCAAAATTCTAAGTTACTGTACTACTTTGGTAACCTGTGAAATAAGGTGGTAGGTTATGATACATATTCCCTTTAAGGTATTTACAGATAAAGCACCCAACTACTGAGTATATCCATATCCATCAAAACTTCAGCACTTGGGCAAGGTCCCAATGTGGGCTAATATGACACTTGGCTAACTCAAAATCATACATTGAAATAGAAAGTTTAGGACAACAATCTTGTTGTCTGCTTCCGAGCACAAGAAAGGAGTATAAATTTTTTGTACTTTCTAGTGTTCAAATACCTTTGTAAAACTTCAGAACTATACATTGTGTAACATTTCTCTTAATTTCTTTACTTTTTTACCTTGGTTTAAATTGTGTTGAAATGTAAAATGTGTTGGCTGCAACAGTTTGGAGAGACAATTAAACTTTGCCAAGTTAGATGACGCTGACAAGGGGCGGGGACTTTATGAAATCTGTGCTGACATTTCAATGATTCTAGGAACATTTTTGTAATTCTTTGAAGTACGTTAGATTAATGTATGTCAATCGGTCTTGCAGTCCATGATTGAAACGTTCTGATGTGCACTCCTTATCTTGCATCTTAAGTGAATATTGCATTTCATATTTCAAGACATGTAGTGAAGTCACAGGGCCTAAAGTCTGGCTTCAATCAAGTTAATGTCTCTTTTGACAGCATGGTAATTTCTAAAAATAATTCTGTTTATGACAACCTCTTCAGGCATAGATAACTGAACATTTTGTGACTATATGCTTAAAATTTTAGAAGCTGCTAAATGGAAAGGCAAAGGGTTATGTAAACTACATTTACAACAGTAGAGAATTTCACAATATGCATAAGTTGTAAACATTTTCAAAATATAAAGTTGTTTACAGCTCTACTGTTATTTTAAGAATGTACTCAAGATCAGGAAAGCCTAACGAATATAAATACAGCATAGAATTTAAGTAACCTGACATATCGGTTCAGGAATATAGCTTTAATGTAGCGACCTTAAAGCAGGCAAACACTTGTGTAGCATTCCAGCAATCCCTTCTGTATAAATTAAGTTTTCATGATGTATCTTGTAGTAATGGATCACCCCATGTCTGCAATACACACAACTCTAACAACTGCCCCAAGGGTGACCAACTCAAACTTCCTCAAAACAATGTAAAATTAAGCACTGGCTAGAAGAAGAAGGGACCTAAAATAAGGATTATTAAAGACTTGCGGTATATAAAACAAAAGTATACAGTGCCACAACAGTAAAGGGCAATTCATGTTTTCAAAAGTTATTTTAAAAAGGGAAACATTCCAATTAGTGCCCACACAGTCGGAATTCTGCACTGCATATTTCTCAGTTTGCTCACCATGCAGCTCTTTCTCACACTAGACGAAAATCTGCAGGCAGCAGCTAGGCTTAAGGGAGACTTCGGGAGACTTACTGTGTACTGGAAAATTATACATCTCCCAAATGTCATATGTATGTGCAAGCTGAAAGCAGGGTGCTAAGACCTTAACCTGAGTGGCGTTTCATGTGGAAAGTGAAAACAGTAGGCTTTGGAAAGTGACTTAACTGCAAGAAACAGAACGTGCAACAAACTCTGTCCTATAATTTCAATTATATGCTACACTATGGAAAGGAAATGTCTTACAGCATATTTAACAAAAATGTCTGCATTGCACATGGAAGGCTGCATAAGTGATAAACATGTCAATGTCAGCTAATCTGATAACAGGCATTCCACAGTGGGTAACTGCTAGTATTTTCTCTTCTAATTTCTTAAGTTTGGCTCAGTTCATAATTTCTCTAATTGCTCAGACTCAGACAACTTCAGGTGAACACGGACTCACAACAAGATTATAAAGAACCATCTAGTCTACCACAATGCTCTATGTTCATAGGTGCTTACTAGGCTAACGACCACAAGGGCCTTTTTAAGCCTAACCATGCATCTCAAATCTCTGACAAGTTCTGATACCCTTGATAAGTGTAAGCATGGGCCTGGGAGATGAACATTTACAGGTTACCTGTTTGCATCAGAGACATAGGTGCCAAACCAGGGATGAATTTCTGGTTTCCCATCCAATTATCCAAGCTGCACTTGAATTGGATTAGGGAGGAACTCTGTTTCACATGGAGCCTGTTCCATAGATGGGGCAGTCTCTGGGATTCATACCCATCTCTCCAGCAGGTACTATTTATATCACAGGCAAGGTTTAAGTCTTTAGAATGGGTAATTCTGGTACGGTTTGTTTTGTGGATATGCAGGAGGTCCATCAGAGTGGGGACTGACAATGCCCTGTATGCCAGGCATAGATCTCCCCTGAAAAGCCTGTAGGAGACAGAATACAGGGATAGAGCACTGAGGTGGTCTGCATAGGACATTCTACTTATTCCCTGTATTCTTTTAGTGAGGAACCTCTGTGGACGTTCCAGTTGCTGGATATGCCTAGTTAGGTACATACCAAAGGGGGCATTGTACTCAATGATAGGTCTGATGAATGCCGAATACAGTGGAACAATGACTTCCTTGGACTCAGTTGTCATACCTTTGTTTATAAGTTGCGCAACATAGAATTATTTCCTCACCACTGTAGATACGTGATGACAAGTGTAGACAAGTGAGCACAAAACAAAAGTATATACATTTAGAATCTTGCTCACCTTACATGCAAACTCATCCAAATAATCTGGATGCAGAGGCCATTCAGACATATAACTGCAGGAAGGTGGTAAGTATCTATTGAAGAAAGCTTCCAAAATCAAATCTTACAGACGTGCACTCAACTGACTTGTGAGGAGGCTTTCTGCTATGGATAATTGTTGTCAAGAATTCTAAATTGCAACATTTTATAACAACTCAGGCAAGTGACAAGTGAAGGAAGGATAAAAAGCAACAATCTGAACTTCTACTTCCTGAAGTAGAAATCAGTAAATGAAATGAAGACTGGTTGAAAATGAGGCTTATAAAGAAGAAATATTTATAAAAACAGTAGCATTAGAGGAGAGGTTATGCAGAGAAAACGAAATTTTTTGCTATACCACACAAACTGAAACCAGTCAACTGTATTATTTTTATGAAAAAGCAAATAGGCAAATGGGTTAGTTTACCACAAGATTTATTAATTGAGAGGAAACAGTATGTGTATGCCCCAGATCTGGCTATAGTAGAGCAGCCAAGACCTATACTAATAAAGACATTATTTGCAATATATCATCAAATGACAAGCAAGTTTATTCAGCAACCAGGAGAAGTCAAAGGGCAGGTGTGAGATTCAAGTTGATATCTAGTGGCCTTCAGAATTTTTTTTCCTGGAAAACTTCAGATGTTTTTGTAAGTAGAACATGCCATAGAGAAACTAAAAAAGGTTTACTCAATACAGAATAACCCAGCAAGCTGAAGATGCATTGCTTCTCAATCTTCTCTCAATAAAAAAGCCTGTTGATACTCTTTGCCACTGAAACCTCTTCTATTGTTCCAAAGGAGCAGAAAAAAAATCCTTGGAAAGACACCGCTATATATCCAAATGTTTTATTAAAAGTCTCTGATAAAACAAGCCAAAACTGCAAAAGGATAAGCGCTTTTGGGTGTTAACCCTTCTTGAGATAAAAACAAGAATGCCATTACACAATTTTAAATTCAGAGCCTACCAATGGGCTGTTAATAAAATACCCGCCTATTTTTTAAGGTGGGTTTCATAGGAATGACATCATTCAGACCCGGCCTCCTATGGGCCATTAACTCTATAATCCACTTAGATTCTATTAGTTCAGTAAGTTGTTTTATGTCACCCCCTCTACTATTTAGTTTAACACTGACTATTGCCCTAAATGTAAATTTGTGAGTTGGATTATGTTCTATGTGTCTAAATAGAGCATTATGTGTGTCTCGATTTCTGATAGCAGAAAGGTATTGTAAAATCCTTACTTTAAACATATTGTTTGTTTTTCCTACATAAAAACAGGTACAGGATCCACAATTCGCCAAATAAACAATATCTTTAGTTCTGCAAGTGGCCCTAGCCTTCAAAAAGAAGGCTCTACCTGTAACTGGATGTGTGAAAGTCAAATCCTTGTTGATATGTGTGCAGGCCTTACACATTCCACATGGTATACTTCCTGCTTGTGTTTTAAACATTGAATCAGTAGTAGAACACTCTCCACATAGAATATCTTTCAAATTCTTATTCTTCCTATATCCAAAACTGGGATTTGTACCTACAATGCTCTTAATTTTGTCATCACTAACTAAAATATTCCAGTTTTTCTTAACTATCTCGCTTATCTCTTTGATGTTACTACTATAAGTAAACATGATTTTATGCTTATAACTACTTAAGCCTTCATTAGGACAAACAGTATCCTCAGCTTCCAAGCGGTGTAACCAAGGTTTATAACTCTGTCTCCTCTTGTTTTTATTTCTATCAACAACCTTGCTCACCATATTATCCTGGTATCCTCTTTCATGAAAAAAACCCTTCAACCTATCCACCTCAGCTTCAAAGCAGGGATCATCTGTGCAAATTCTAGAAATCCTCCCTAACTGTCCTTGCACATCATTGGGAAAAGTATATCGTGGATGCATACTATCAAATGACAACAACGTGTTCTTCCAACAATGCTTCCTGTATAGGCTTGTAGAAAAGCCTTCACTGGTCTGCTCTATGTAAACATCTAAAAAATCCAGCTTGGTATAAGAAGATTTCTTAGTGAACCTAAAAAATGTGGTGGTGGAATGTAAATAGGTAATGAAATCTTCCAACATGTTCCAAAGGAAAATGTGAAAATGCTTGACTGACAGAAAAAAGTACAGGATCTTACCATAAGAATCAGTACCATCTTGGACTTGAATCAGAGACTGGTGTAAGAAGATCACAGTAATGATGATGATCATCAGCAACATAATTAAAAGTGGGAGAACTGTAAAGCATCAATCTCATTACATGTAGTTTACACATGTGAACTGTGATTCCGTAAGAAGTGGATGAAAAAGTAAGTTTTTTTGGCAGTATAAAACTGGTGGGAGAGCTGAAAGGCATGAATCCTACCTATGTCACTAATGTTAAGGAGAACAGTGAATGGTCTGAAAAATTTTCTGTAAGTAAAGCAACCTTTTTAATTAATATTTGTTAAAGAGTTTCCTTATGCACATTACATGCTTTTTTGTTATGAGTGATAAGTAATTATGTATTCTATGTAGTCAGAGATATTCTGAGTGTGAAGTGTAGGGGATAGGAAGTTTTATCAGTGGCTGTTGAATATGCTAATTATATTAAGATGAGACGCTACTCTTTCTTAGTTGCAGTGCATCCATGCTTTACATTGTAATAAGATAAAAAAGGCTGTAAAGAAGTCAGTTAAAATTAATTTGATGTGGTATCTGGCTGTAGGGGAATGCAAATGGGTGCCAAACTTATTACAGAGATAAAAGATAATAGCTTCTCCTATTTTTATAAAAGTGGCTGTCTAGGTCAATGTTTAGTTTAAAATTACAGACACTTAAAGTATACAGACTTAAAAGAATATAAGATAAATAAGGAAAACATGACAAACAGTACTTCTTTCGTGATTTTGTATAGTAACTTTTTCCACTATTGGTTGAAAGTATGTGCAGACAATTAAATATTAAAAGTCTGGAGAGTGTGTTCTGAGCATTCTTTTCTGTGGATCTTTGAAGTACAATGTAATTAACTTGTAAATGGGGTATTGGTAAGCAGTTCAGTGAAAATAAAAAGAAATTTGGTTTAAAAATGTGGGAAACGAACAGACATGCATGCAATTACCTTCCTTGTAGCCTTAGTGTTTTAATTCATTAAATATAACAGTACAAGATTTAGTTACTTAAGGTTAGCCAATATACCTTTCCTTAAGGCTAACAAATTAAGGTTTATTGAAAGCATGCAAGTTAATAGTCAAACCTGGAAGGGCAAAGAAGATAACCAATAATAATCCATGTACATGATCTGCAATACACATGTATTAGCATGGTTAATCTAAGACTAAGTAATACTTGTGTGGTGCAGCCCTTGATTTGTGGCAACTCTTCCTATTTACAGGGATTAAATGTTCTTTCTGAAACTGTACAGAGTTTTAAGTATTTGCTTCAAGATAAAATGGACTTAAAAATATATATTTATTTATTCATTTATTTGATTTTGTTTTGTTTTTTGAGTGTTATTATTGCAGTGAAGAGTGTGGAAAATGTAAAATGGGTACAAGCAACTACATACACAACTGCCTACCAACCACTAGTGTGTGCATATCCTACCAACCACTAGTGTGTGCGTGTAAGATGTAGCCAAATGCATGGTATAATAGGAACATTAAATAAACTGTCATGTATAGTATGTGGGAATAATGCCTTTTTATCAAAATTATGTTGTCAGTATTAACATGGAATGTAAACAGCTTTAAAGGTAAAGACAAAAAAGTTAAAAGTATGCAATTATATTAAAGTGTGGGGTGCAAACAGGAATGTTACAGGGCATGCATTACAGATGTGAGCATGTGAATTTGAAAAAAAAAATTGCAGGGACATTCAGCAGAATATCACGGAGAAAGGAAAATAGGAGTAATAATACTGTTTGCAAGAGGGGTCACTATGTTGACAGCATAGAAAAATGGACAATAATGGTAGATTTGTGGTAACAAGGGTTACTGTCAGGGAAGAGGCTTACACTGGCACATATCTGCATTCCACCTAAGACTACTGTTATGCAGCTTTATTTATACATGGGGATTCAAACTTGATTTGCAATAGTGACGATGTATTATGGGACCATGAAAGGAAAATATAAAAAGACAGGGATCTAAACCTCTTCTGCAACATGAACAAAATGGTTTGGACTGTTAAGTATATCTCATAAAGGATACCACTACTCTGGAACAGACTCTTCATCCACATAAAACAAAGTTCATCCCTGTCCGTATTCAAGTGCAACTTGGATCTAGGGAATACAGAACATTTATCCCAGGACCATCCTTTGTACAACTAATGGACAGAGTCAGCTCCTAAATGCTTTATCCCATGCAGGAGTCCCCTCAAATTATCTATGGTATATAATTATCGACCATGGGATAGTAAGGCCAACCTAACACAAATGTGACAGATTAATTTGAGCACCAAAAGGGAAATTAGCTAGGCTTAATATGGTCTGCAAGGGAAACTAGCCTAGTACTTATCTATGAACCTATAAACAACTCTAGAATGCAAAAACGTTTTAGCACAATGATTTAGGTAACAATAAGTAAACAGAGATGTAGCCAAATGCATGGTGCTTACGTCAAGAAAAATAACCAGAGTTCCTATACAGGCATTATAGAAACTTTGGGAATTACATGAACATTTGTATAGAGATGAATTTAGAAATGAAGATGAGGCACAAATGACAATATTTATGGAAGACTTACGTCTTTATTCAAATGTGATAGAGATTTCTCCTGATGATTATAAATGAGTGTAGCAAAGGCGAAATTTATAGAGGCCATTTATGAAAATGAGATGCAAATGAGAAATGTTGTAAAGTAACCTATGCTAATGAGGTGGTTTTGCAATTTACAGTTTGACATCCTCGCAGTATGCACATCTGTTATTAAAAGTGATGCTTTCGCCTTTGATACTGGAGTTGCAATCCACGGACTTGATTGTCCAGGTATGCATAATCACTTCCCTGACACATGAATTATTTAGCCCAGCAACCCATTCAAGAGTATGTCCAAGAATGCATAAGCACCAAAATGAAATACTCATCCAAGCGATCCCTTCAGTAAAATGGCCAGGTATGCACAAGCACCACCTAATTTCCCCTTGCATCTCCACATTCTGTTGGAAAACTGCTGTTTACTGGTGTAAGCCTAGGGCTATTTACATGTCTAATATAGTAATTATCTCATTATAGATTAAGGTCTATGAACTTTACTCTTACGCAAACGTCTAATGCCCCTTATCAGTATATTAGCTGTCATCCTATCACTTATCCACCAAACTAAAGCAAACAACACCTTAAATGCAAAACGTGTAGACGGTTCCTCTGATGAAGTCTGCAGTGTGCAGATGAAAGCGCTTACCAGTATATGTACATATTTTATGGAGACGAGAGTAATGCTGAGTTTTAATTGTTAATAAATTTTGTTATTTCATCCTTACTCGAGTCGGGTATCACTCGCAGCCTTATACAGGAGCTTGGACGGAGGAACCATCTACACGTTTTGCATCCTATCACTTATGTGTTATTCACATGCTACACTTTTCTGACAGGGGAGCGTCTTTACAATTCCTTCACATTTCTGTTTTCATGCTGAAAGTTGTGATTTGCATATCCTCTTAGCACCACTCTTCATTGATCACTGTTATAAAAATGTGAAACACTGGACTATGAATATTGACCTTAGTTACACTAAGTTTGAGGAAGATGAGGTTCAGCAAATAACAACCAAGATAGAAAGACATGAAAATACAAACAGTGATATGTAACCAATCCAAAAGGAGTCTTCAGAAACAGACATTATTTCTGTGGAAATTTGGAAGTTAGGAGGGAAGAGAGTGAGGCAGACAAATGTGTGGATGGCTTTGTTTAATATTATATTAAAAAAGGTGGACTCCCAACATCCTGGAAGAAAGCAGTTGTGGCAGTATTATTGAAAGAGGGTAAAGCCATTCAGATCTGGCTTTAAACAAACCCGTTTTGATTTTAAACCATGGTTACAAAGTGTTCATGTCTACACTAGCTAAGAGAATTTCAAAGACTTTAGCAAAATTGACAGATAAGTGTAGTTTTGTGGGGAAAGGGAAACATTTAATAACTAATAGAACAATGATGATACAGAGGAAACTGGAGGATAAAAAAACACTGCTATTGCTGATGAAACTTGATGAACAGAAAGCATGTGACAGGCTGAGGCTGGATTTTATGAGCAGGGCAATGGAAGCATTTACATTCCCTGATATAATGACAGGATGAGAATACATGAAGGACTGAAGCCAGGAATTAAGATAGAAGGGCTCACTGATGATAAACTATGCATGAAAAGAGGAACCAGGGATGGATGTTCTCTTTCCCCACTGTTATTTGCTCTATCTTCAGAGCTATTACTGAAGAAAAGAGGGTATTCATTTACGCATTCAAGAATATAACTGGACTAGTAATCAAACTTTAGCCTTAGCTGCAGATCATATTACTTACTATATTATACACTATATTAGAATAGAATTTGTATTTGATAAATCCAGAAAAAGGACATTTCATTGTTGTGGAACACTTTCAGACAGTGTCAGAACTTCTCAGAGTACACAACAATTAAAGATAAAACAAAAGCTATAGCTCTAAACTATGTAACCACTAGTGAATTGATTCAGCAATACCCAAGTTTATGGGGGCACGATAAGATGAAGTAATTAGGTATATGGATTCAAACGATTCTTGATATAATGGTTAAGGTGTTTACCTTACACACACGAGGTGCAGAGCTTGATTCTTACATGGTGTAATTAGCTAGGCTTCAAATGACCCACAAGAGCAGTTAGTCTAGTATGATTCTAACTAAATGACAGCTAAAGGATATGTGGAGAGAGGCCAAGTCAAAAGATGTTACCCAAATTAAGAAACTGGAAACTTTAAAAAAAACATTTCTAAAGATAACTTGTTAATTAAGATAAACTACCTACTCCTAAGTGTTACATTTGCAAGCTTCAAATCAACACAAAACCTAGTTAACACCACTGAACATGCAGAAATGTACACCAGCACACTATGCCAGCATGTTAACAGTTGCACAGATGTGTCCACTGTTGTAATAACATCCTACTACATTGCACAGCTTATAAACAAAGGGATTGTGTCTAGATTTAGGGAGGCCATTGTCCCCATTTACTCAGTCCTCTCTAAGCCACTCATTGAATATAATGCCCCCTTTGGCATGCATCTGTCCAGACACATGCAACAATTGGAATGCCCACAGAGATACTTTACTAAAAGGATAGAAGGCCTAAACAACATGTCTTACATGAACTGACTCAAAGCCTTGTCACTATATTTGGCATCCTACAGACTGGTAAGAGGTGACCTGTGCCTGGCACATCAACAAGTCAATTGACATCAGAAATGCTAGAGATCTAAACCTCTTCTACAAAATCAACATAACAGTTTAGAGGGTCAGGTATATTTTGCTGAGGACACCATTGCTGTGGAAAAGCTTCCCCCATCCACATAAAACAAAGTTCATACCTGTCAATTTTCAAGCATGACTCTGATCTATACATGGGAATCAGATATGTTACCTCAGGACTGCCCCTGTACTATTACTGGAGAAAGAGGCAGCTCTTAAATATTTTATCCCATGCATAGGTCCCCTCAAATTATCTATGGTATGATCCCACATATTCTTATTACAGGTAATACATAATTATTATTGACCATGGGATGGGTAAGGCCAATCTATAACCAAATGGGATAAATTATTTCAAGCACAAATAGGGAACTTGGATAGTCTTAAAATGGCCTGCAAGGTCAGCTAGACTAAAGGTTACCCAGGAACAAGCATTCTCTGTTTCATTCTCCCAAGAATTTCTAGTATACTCTGTCTTTTCATCTCACCACATAACACATTATAACATAATAAGCTTGTACTACTTTATCGCCAATTTTATTTTACAGTAAGATAAAATACTTTGCTTAAAAAGGTTTCCCCTGAAATCCTCTTAACAAATGTTCCAGAGATCTGCTTACAGTGACCCTTTTCTTCAGGTTCCCTAGTTGCAGGAGCATTTTAAAACCACCTATTGTTAACCTCTAATTGCATTTAGTGCTAGCCTATGTAACGTTAACACACGTATTGGGTGAAAGAAGAAAATGGAAATATATACTTTAAGATGCATTTTGCCTTTTCTCCAAATTACTCTGTTCTTTGAAGTTAAGCCCTACAAAAGTTATTTCTTGGCACTGTTTAAGTGACTATCATCTCTCCTGTTTTATATGCAATCGGTTGCATTCTCCAGCTAAGAATGTTCTGTATTTTCACATAAGGTTTTTAGTCAAGGATTCATGAAAGAAGCCATCCGAATACTTCACATTTTATACAAAACTACATGCCCAGCATACTCTTCAGCCCACAAAATGTCAATAATTACAAAAGACTGACCAGTGCTACTTCGTTCTGGGTCATGTTCCCAAGTTGTGTTGAAACAAACAGAAAAGAGGTTAGAAGGATCGGTTTCTTTTTTCCTGTCCACTTGCACAAAGGAGTACTTTTTGTTTCTGTTTGAGCACACCGTGCTGCTAGCCATCATCAGAATGCAGGACCTGTCAAACATGAACTGCTGAAAATGATTAAACAATGACTAGACACCCTACATTTTGGCTACAACTGCTGCTTGGCCAAGCACCCGACCATGAGGATGAAATAACAGATGTCACAATAAATGCGGAGTACAAAAACATTCCACATGAGGAAAACGTGCCTACAGGGCTAGACAGTTGTAATCATGCATCAAATTTAGTATTTCAGAGTTAAGTAATTTTTGACAAAACAAGATTTGTAAACACAGCTGAAGAGAGCATATCCAAAAACTGCTTTTATGCACCATTACAACTAGTTAGAGGTTTAATTATCAAAGACTGTAAAGGTTCTAAAAATGCCATACAGCCAGAACTCCATTGGTCAGAAATTACCATCTTGGTCAACACTTTTAATGGAGAATGCAAAATCTATAAAAACAAACTTGCTGAACTGCAGAATTGAGCAACACTATGTTAATCAAGTCAATTAGTGTTATTTTCCCCCACTCTGTCTTCTTTGGAGAAGGATATTTGTTAAACAAAAATCACTCTACATGGTGTCTATCTCTGGCATCAGATGTACTGGACAATTCAGCATGTTTTCTTGGATAACACAATCAGCATGGCTATTGTTAACAGAGGTGATAGTGGAACTTACCGTTCCATAGGACTCTCCCATTATAATTGTAGATTTCACTAAAACATACCTTATAAAACAATTAAATACTTAATCTACAAACAAAAACTTTCACATATTTGACAATTCCACACAAAAGAAAGCTATACTATGCAAAATGGATTTATTTTTGTGCTTTCAATACTATGGTATTAATTGTTTGTTGTTGCTGCTGTTTTAATCTTCACATTTGTTGTAGTTCTCACTTACTGAAAATCTGAATGTTTTACGTATCTATTTATATGTATTTCCTAGTTAAACTAAGACATCAGTAAATAAAGTGCCATTTTTTGCAGCACTTTTGTGCCAAATAAAACAAAGGCTATAGTACTCTCTGTAAATTTAAAAAAAAGTCTGAATTTGTACCTGGCTACTACTGACAATAAAACCAAAAATATGTCAACAGAGTTGCTATAGCTGATCAGTGTAAAGATATCTGATGTTGTGCAGTGCATCAATGATACTGTTAGTTTCTAGTAGTCATATTTTTATAACTGGCATTACACAAACATAACAAATTTTCCTCCTACAAATTATAACAAGATCAGAACAACAGGCTGGTGAAAGAAGCTACTTATGACCCTGTATGCAGAGATTTATGATTAAAAAATAGCCATTACTATTCAAAAATGGGCACACTGACTGGACAACACAATCACCGTGCCCATTGTAAATTGAGGCAATCCCAACAGAAAAGAGTTTGGTCACCAATATCTTCTTCACCAGTCGTACTTATAGTAACAGAAAGCAAAAAAATCATCTGTGCACCCACAAATACTACGGAATGCTGTCTTAAGATTGCTAGTATTAATGTCGCAGACCACAACACCCCAGCAATTTAGCTGTGGCATAAAAATGCCAAAAATCAAGGAGGGCAGCCTGCATTCATTCCATAGAATGCATAAGCGCAATGCTTGGGAAAAATGAACGCAGGTAGCCCAAACAGCTACAGTACTCAAATGGAGACATTGCAGGCTAATTACAATTCAGAACCCAGACTGTCAGCAATCACACCCTTACACAAAACAAAGTTTCCTGAGGATGTACCACAGCAGCAGAACATGTGTATGTGTGTGTATGCATATATATATATATATATATATATATATATATATATATATATATATATATATATATATATATACACATACACACACACATACACATGGGTCTACTTCTGTTCTTCAAAAACATGCTTCTTTACAAGTAGTGGGGGTGCAGACCCCCTTGCAAAAATGTGTTTCACATTTGCCAGACTCACCTCCACTACTTATATATACTAACGAGATTGCACTACAGCGGGGAAAAGGATATATTTCCTTATCCCCACTGTACCATGCTTTGGTCTAAGGTTGCCACCCGTCCCGTTGTCAGTGGGACACTCACGGGTTGAGCTGCCTCATCCCGTTGCCCACTGTGGAAAGTAGTGGGACTTGAAAAGCCCCGCTTTTCAATTGCACTGAATTGCCGTGGAAAAGCCGGAATTACTTCCGGCTTTTCCACGGCAATTCAGTTACGTCACCAACCCGGACCTGCAGGCAAAGCTGCTGCCTGTTGGGTCCGGGTGCTGTAATTCATGCAGCAATTGGCTGCAATTCATGAAAGGGGTGGGGATTGGGGCAGGAAGAACCCTGCAAAGATCGCAGATGTAGGAGCGCTTTGTTTTATGCGCTTCTACCGCCACTAAAAAAAAAAAAAAAAAACGAGATTTTTTTTTTTCTAACGAGCCAGTCAGCCATCCATCCATTCATCCAGGCAGCCATCCATCCAGCCAGCCAGCCAGCCATCCATCTATTCATCCAGCTAGCCATCCCATCCATTCATCCAGCCAGCCATCCATCCATTCATTCAACCAGCCATCCATTCATGCAGCCAACCAGTCAGCCACCCATTCATTCAGCCAGCCAGCCATCGATTCAGCCAGCCATCCATCCATCCATCCATCCATCCATCCATCCATCCATCCATCCATCCATTCATCCAGTCATTCATCCATCCAGCTACTACTCCCACCAACCACTCCAGTAACTGGCCAGCCAGCTAGTTATCCACTCCAGCAGCCATCTTTTGTACCCATAACAGCATCTCCTTCACCACTCCTGTGGTGATGTCATGGTAAGAGGGTGTGGCCAGTGTCATACTGGCCACACCCCGATGTCCCACTTTGGCCCGCTGAAAAGTTGGCAACCCTAGCTTTGGTTAACTGATTTACATGAAACTGCACTTTCATTAAAGTAGGTCTCGGCTATCTGTTCTTTGAAGAAGTGTGTTTTCAAAGAACAGAAGTAGACCCATATGGACACATACATGCATGCACACTACTAAAACGGTCTCGAAACCCAGTACTTATTCAATAAGTGCAATGCTCCTGCATTTCTCGAAGTAATGGATCGTGGCACAATTTTTCTTAGCCTACATTCTCTAATTCTAAACAATATCAAGTCTGATACTCAAACATCTCTCATTATTTAGCAACTCCAGACCTCTACGATTTGCCAAGAAAACCACACATTCTATGAAGAACACACCAATTATGTAAGACAAAAATCTGGGCATTCTCAAAAAAAATCTCAACAACTAAAATCCATACATAAATACATTCATTTAAAGTATTTATATAACACCCCTCAACTAAATTAAACTGAGAATAAGAAAACCAACATGGAACCTAACGTCTCACAAGACTCCCCCACTATAATCGTAGATGTCACTAAAACATACCTTATAAAATAATAACAAATTAAATACCCAGTCTACAAAAAAATACATATTTGACAATTCCACACATAAGAAAGCTATACTAATGTTATCTTACTACAAAATAATATATACTCTTGAAAACTAACACAAAGACACAAAATCAACCCATGAAAATAAGACAGTACACTGTATAACAAATACAACACTAACATTATAAGACATAATTACCACAAAAACAGGCACCACTTCTAAACAGTAACTACAAGAAAAAGAAGAAAAATAATGGAAGTAAAGTCTGATTTTATAAATGACAGTAAAACAGAAGAAATCATCAAAAATATAGGAGAAGCAAGCAGCCACTTTCCTGCATCAAGACCACACTTTTGTATCATCAACAGGAAGTACAACACTATAAACAGTCCCTGAGCAACCTGAAAAAAAAGGAAATTGTCAAGGAAAAGAAAAATATCCACAACACAACAAAGCCAGGAAAAATACCATGAAATAAAATCACAAGAACTAGAAATCCTAGAACAACAAAAAGAAGAAAGAAATACAAGAAAGCAAACAATGTGGGCTTTAAAAATATTTCAAAACTGTCAAAAAGAGAAAAACTACAACTCAGACTTACAATTACCCCAGAAAACTTAAAGTACAATGAGAATTGTATGCTACTGTAAGGAGCAAAAATGGACAAAGAAAATATTATAACCACATCTGTTTCAATACAAGCTAAACAGATACATAAATAATCCATTAGACAAAAACATCAACATAACAACAAATACATGCCTAACAAATGATAACATATAATTCTGCCAACACACTAACATATATAATTCTTGGGGCTTCTCTCGTGATCAAATCACTCTAGCATTAGCCAAACTCAGCCATGGGTTATTGCTAAATTACCCTTCAGCGGTTCCAGATGTAACTGCCTATATTTTTTCTTTTAAGCACAATTTCTCAAAGCCTTATTAATTTACTCTCTTGCTTGTTACACACTATAGCAATTGTGTGTGGGATCAAAAGCAGTAATTTTATGGTTTGTGACTACAGCATCTCAGAGAAATGGCTACCTTTTTTTTGAATTGTTAACCTTAGAGCGAGAATATACTTGTAATGGGAGAAGGAAGCAAAGAGGGCATGCCCCACTGAGTGAATGAGGGTGCTATATAGTGGGTTTCATGCAGTAATGAATACACAGTATTTTACATGAGTAAGATTATATTGTAGATGCATATACACATATACATACACCTACACATGCCCACTTTCAGCAATTTTTCAGTGACCATGTATGTGTGTGCAAACTGCTTGCGTGGATTTATATACATTTTTGTTTTCATTTTTCTTTCTACTTTAAGAAGTAAAGTAATGCCAGACTACTTAAAGAAACATATTAGTTAAGCTTTACCAAGCTGAAGGATAGAGGTTATTGTGACATCTGAAGATCAATTTAATTCAGAAATGGTTGCTATGAGGTGGAGTCTGTCTGCATTCCACAACATGTGCTTGACTGCAGAAGATAAAGATTAGCCTATCTAATCCGCTCTTTAAAAATATCTTTTAACATTTTACTTTGCCACTGCCCATACAGTCTCCTGCACCTTTTCCTTTCCTATCCAATGTCCTCTTGAATGTCTCTGTAAATCTCTTTTCTACCACTCATTCTGGTTGTCCATTCCATGGTTCAAGTTTCTTCTATGTGAAGCAGTTTTGCAGTACCAAGGAGTAGTGTACAGCTTCTCCTCACCAGTTATCCTTATGAAAGATGGCCCCTTCATATTTCCTTTCAGGATCTTTTGCACCTATGTCATCCCCCCCATTAAGAGGAGCTCGAACACTAAGCAAGCAAGAACTCCAACTCTTCTAATCTTTACTCAATTTTCCTCATCTTTCTGCTGACTTTCCCCTAGATTCTTTCCAGCAGCCTAATGTTCTTTTCTCCTTTACGGCCTCCAGAACTGCACACAGTATTCGAATCATAGCCTGAATGAAGGTCCAGTACAACAGAAACATAACTGTTTTCTTCTGGTGTCCATTTCCTCTGATGGTATAGTCCAGCTTCTGTTTATTGCTGACACTGCACTCTTAACTCTGATCCTGGTAGTCCATTCCAGATGTAGTCAACTATCTCAGATCATTTTACTGATTTGTTGAAACTTGTTCCATTCCTCTAGCTGAAAAAAATCACACCAGAAGTGTTGTGAAACTAGTGTAATATGTAGCATTTGTCTGCAGTGCACCTCAGATGCTTTCTTCCTACTCTATTACACATTTTCAGTTTCTTCTTTAAACTCCAGCCCCCAACTTTAACTGCTGCAATCTTTTTTGTGTAATTATATCTAAAAATGAAAAACTTGAAGAATACGTGGCACAGTCTAACCCTTTGTGGTTAACTACTGATCACATCCCTTATTCCAGACCTTGCACTTTTCAACACAACCATCTGTCTTCTAACCTTCAGCCATGCCACAGTGTAGTTCTACAGTCCCAGTCCTCTACAGTACTCACAGCCACTGCCCGAATAGGATCAACTCAAAGGCAATTAATTCTAGGTACACCATGTTTAGTCTATCAACTTCTCTTGTAATAGGTTTGAGAGACATGTCCACTTGGCCATGACCTACTGATAGTTGTTAATCACTATGAAAGTAAGATTCTTTCGCTTAGGAATCTCTGCATGGATTTCCAGTACCACTGGTATCAAGTAATCAGGTCCGCAGTCTCCAGATATTCCCCGCTTCCCACGCTGTACAAATGGATGACTCCTGCCATCTTGCAATCAGTAAACATTTCTGCACCAACCAATGATGTGCTTAAGATCTCCATCAGGGGAATGCAAGAGCACAGTGGACAGATTCCTAAGGACAGTGGGATTCAACCACTGTGGCTACTGTGTCTTAATGCAATAGGAGGAAACCAACGTGGCTGCAAGTAATGTGTAACTAGCAATTACTGCAAAAGAAAGTGGCTTTGGAGGTAGAGGAGGCACAGTACTAGGAGGCATCAGAAGAAAACAAGGACGGTGTGAACAATGGCACAGTTCAAGAAGGAAGCAGCAGGAGGGAAACAAAGGTCCTTGCTGATACTCTTAAGTGGCTAGTCTACTGAACTATGCCCTTGATAAGTGCATCACAAATAAAGGCCTGGATCTGGAAGCACTGTCCAGTTTATAACATCTAGAAAAGATGTTCAGGGAGGACCACAGTTGCAGCTTTGCAAGTGTCATCTAAAGATGCCTTCCAAAAAACTTTGCTAAATGAGCCGTGGACAAGCCAGATAATTCCTTTTCACACTTATGTTAAATGAAGGAGCCAAAAAGAACTTGCTCACTTTCTGCACTAGTTTTGCTAAATCATAGAAAACAAACAGCTGCGTATCATTTCTGAAGGCTTTGCCCTTGTTCATATAACACAAAGTTGTGTAAGAATGCCAAGTCATAGGTACTCTTCACTTGTTAGAACAATCTCTGGAAATCTCTAAGTTCAATACACCAACTTAGGTTGAACTCAATAGCTTCACTTTCTTTTTTGTGGGGGGGGGGGTACAGGGATGGAGGTTTTGACACAGAAAGGCCTGTATCTCAGAGATCTGGCTAAAGTCACAAAAACTTCAAATCTGCAGAAGTTGCTTGCTGAAACAGAGGAACTGTTGTTTTCTCTACAAATTCCATGGATGGGACATTTCCCTGAAAGGACTGTGTAGTAGGAGAACATCTTTAAGGAAAGTTTTGTACACTATAAGGGACCCTGAAGAAGACAATTCTTGCTCGATATGAAAATTAGATAACACAGCCAAACATATCCTAACTGACACACAACTTAAACCTTAACAAATACGTAAGCCTAAATAAATAAGACAAAATAATGCAGTTTTGACAAATATTAAAAAAAAGAAAATGAAAGAAGGGCTGAGAAAGGATCCAGGTTGTGACTCGCAGACCAATTTGGAAACCTTTACAATTTTCACTTTATGACTTCTGGATGGAGGGTTTCTGAGACAATGACAGATTTAACCACAATCTTGCTTAAAAAAAAAAAAAATGCATCCCTAGCCAGTAGTGGAAATGTAACAACCAAGCTGTTAATGTCAGAATGTGATGGTTTTGCTGTACGTCACTGGAAGGTCGAGACAAAAGAGTTTGTGGTAAGTCTGACAGGAGGCTCTAGTTAAAGCCTCAACAAGTTTGGCAGCCAAGCCTGCCGTCTGAGCCAGGACAGGGAACTATTATTACCATGGATTACAAAGCCTGGCTTCTTGATGAAGGTCACCAACAGAGGAAGAAAGGGAAAAATATAAAGCAACCACTAAGGCCAGTTCTGGACACAGGGATCCCTTCTCTGTCTGTTGAGTGAACAAATCAGTAGGAAATCACTCTAACATTTGGAATTAGCCAGATAGACTGCAAACCAACATCATGGCAGTGACCATTCATGAGACATTAATGCACAATGCTGGAGTCTGTCCATAAAAGAGTCTGTTACACCAGGAATGTGTTAAAAACAAAAAAGGATGCCTTAAAATTCCAATTTGACATGCTCACTTCCTCCTGACAAAAGAGGTAGGACCTTGTTCCACCCCATATGTTTATTTTTTGCCATACCAAATTATAGCCATATTGTCTGGCTGAGCACCCACACCTCCATGAGGAAAGATATCCTGTAACAATGGAGGGGTATTACTCCCATCTACAGAATGCTGCTGTGCCAAAATCTGCTGGTACATGACTCAAAGCAATTAAGGCTGAGACAGACTACAGAATATACTGTACTCTATCTGGAGAAAAATAAACCTGACCTGTTTTGGTACTAATTATGGCTCCTTTGAACAGAACATTTTTGTGTGGGAAGGAGGTGTGATGTTTGCCAAACTGATGGCAACCACAAGCTAGAAAAATAATCAGTGTAAAAGATTCTCCTTGGATGAGACTGCTCTTAATGGTTCACACTAGAAGTCAGTCATCTTGTAAGGAAAAAACTCAAACTCTGTAGCACAGATAAGCTAACAATACAGACATATATTTAATGAACACATGGAGGGCTGAGGTGAGATCAAATGGCAGGGAATGAAACTGGTACTGACCATCTCCTACTCTAAACTTCCTAAATACTGTGGCAATCTTTATGTATACATAAGGACCACTAAGTCTGAAAGAGCACATCCAGTTTCCTCTTTATAGGAATGGGAGGATGGACTTCACTGTGACAATGCACGACTCTCTTGTGATTAAGTGTGGGCCACTGAGACTCAGTATGCATGTTAGAATCTGTACCTTTTTTAAGTACAAAAAGAATGTGGAATAAAACCATTGTTCATATTGGTCTGCTGTGAACTCGTGGATGGCCTATCTTACAAGAAGCTGTTGCACCTCCTTCCTTGATGGTACATTCTGATGGGATGACACATCTGGTACAGGATGGGATGGACACTAGGGAATGGAATTGAGTGGGATGACGTACCTGTTTCTGATTATCTCCCTTAGCCACATCTCTTGGCTATTTTGTGCCACTTAGGGAATTGGAGGTCACACTGACTGCCTCCAAGGTAAGGTGCTTGAAGTGGAAGTGTAGAAAGGTTGAGGCCTCAACATCTCTGAGAATTTGAGATCCACAGTCTTCAGACCACTGATGTTTGCTGGGGTTTTAGTGATGTAGACTGTCCAGTTCCAGCTTCCTGTTGGTGCAGGCTCTGCTTTGTGCAAGAAAAGGCTGCTTTCGTTGGGTCCTTCAAAACGAATACTGGGGAAGAGTAAAAGGCCACCCTGGCAGCTGAAAGGGACTACCATTCTCCTTCATGACACAGAAATGCTGGTCAGTTTCAAGCTCTAAAAGCAAAGGTATTTAACACGTGTCCATAAAAGTAATTTCAGTGTCTTCCTTAAAGGTGGCAAAGTACAGTCAAGAGTGCAAGTTCATGGCTATGCTGGAGCCTGTTGTTCTGGCAACAGGCTGATGACTGTAGAAGACATGGATGCCTGAATAATGAACTTCTTTCTAACAGTTCCATCAGGAAGGCCCTTGTCAATATTTCTTCCAAAACAACCCTTTGAAAACAAAGCATCTACTTAAGATAATGGAGTGCCATAAGATAAAATATGAATGCAGCAAAGGGCCTTTCCCACAGTCTTTCTAGAGCCCTGGATTCATTGGCAAGGGGGTGGTGAGACTGAAATTAAGGTGGAAGTCAAGACAACCATGGAGGGTCATATCTGGTTTAGGGTCACAGTCCGGGTAGCACAGTTTATTTGTGGTCTAAAGGTTTAACTTTCCTGAAAATAGGGCCACAGAGTTCAGATAGCCCTAAGCTGCTTTTACTGTATCACCAATATCATTAACTAATGAACAGACCACCCAGAAAGATGTTGATTATACAGATAGGTTTCAGGTAGACTTTTGTGTGGGGAAAAAGGGGGATGATCTATGTTATTTTATATATATATATATATATATATATATATATATATATATATATATATATACACACACACACACACACACACACACACACACACACACACACACAGAGGTAATCTGTGTGTCTGTGTCAGAGGTGTAGCTAGGGTAGGGTAAAAGTGGCAGCCATGTCAGACAAGGTGTTGGGAGAGTGATCTGCAATGGAGCAGTATTGCAGTGCCAACACTTAGAAATGAAAGTTGACACTGTATTTGTATTCAAGAAGCGTTGAAGCACTTGGTGATTGTGTGGTATTATAACTGCAAACGTTCATAAACCACTTGATACAAAGTTTCAATTCATAGATTTTTTTCTTATATTTTTTTTATCCTCACATTGGAGAGATTTTTCTTGTTTGGTCCTCAACTTACAGTTGAGAGGTGGCAGATCAGGAATTTGCACTGTTTACTATTCAGTACAGAAGCTAGATATAGCTCTTCTAAGTGTGGAATGTGTGTGTTGTGTGCACGTGTGCATGTTTAAAGCAAATGGCGCATTTTATTTCGTGTGCAGAGCCTGCATGTATGAATATGTGTTTGTGTAAATGTGTGTGTATGTGTGTAGATATATATATATATATATATATATATATATCTATATATACATACACACACATATATATATGTATGGGTCCCCTTCAGTAGATCGAACGTTTACAAGTTCGAACCACATATGGCCAAGACCATATGTTTGAACTTGTAAAAGTCCAATCGAACTGGATGGAGATCTCCATACAGTGCGGAAAGGGAAGATTTCCCATTTCCACAATGTAGTGCGATCTCGGAGTTGGTATATTTAAGTAAGGGGGTGTTGGCGATGAAGCTCCCCACGTGGGGGATGCAGGGGGCATAGCCCCCCTGTTACAGATGTTTAGTTTTGTATTTTCTTGTTTTATTTGTTTTTACTTCAGTGTTTTTTATGAGTTCAAACATATGATCTTGGCCATATGTGGTTCGAACTTGTAAAAGTTCGATCTACTGAAGTAGATCCATATATATATATATATATATATATATATATATATATATATACATACAAACAAACACACACACACACACACAGACAATTAGGAGCGTTTTCTTGTATTATTTTTTATTGTTCAAATAAAGCTGTTGAAATTGTTAGTGGTACAACTCTTGCAATGTTTAAATAATTTAACATAAAAAGGGATGCAAATGTCTATATAAGATAGTAGGAAAGGATTAGCAAACAGACGAGCAGACACAAGGGAAACAATGAAGGTAGTCTGTGGAATAGGGAGAGGGAGGAAGAGAAACATTTCCTTTCGGGGGACAGGTAGGTACCCATTTATCTTCTTTTTAAGAAGGCAAGGTGAGAAAGGATGTAAGGGAAAGTGGAAGTATGGCAAGAGTGTGCCAATTGGGCAGGGGAACTTTATCAACTTTATTTTTCTTCACCAAGTAAAAGCACCCCTGTTCAAAGAAGACCAGTGCACTGCAAAGAAAATGCTACAACTGCTTAATTTCCAGGCTTTCTGCTTCTCTGTTCCAGTATGGTGTAGACAGCCAATCACAGAGCATTTGAAGCTCCATGGTCTGTGTGATTTACTGTCTAGATTGTGGTGGGTAAAACCGAGGTAAATGTCTGGAAATTTTGAACACTGGTTGCAATGGCTACAGTGACAGCATCACGAGTCTGAGGGTCTAATGAAGGTCTGCAAGAGAGAAGGTACAGTTGTGTACACTTACCATAAATGCAGATGTTCGAGTGTATTCACTGTTGCAGTCATTACATTTGGGTAATCTGCTGGCAGGTTGCCCTCAGTCAGCCTGATTAACAAAGTTTTGGGTCCTGCATCAGTTGCTGTCCCTTCTTCCATGATATCAGGTCGTCAGGGGTATAAAACATGCAGCCGATGCCATTACATCAGTTTTTCTTGCCCCAGATGTCAGGTGCCCCCCTGAAGGGGAGCAAATAAACATAAAAACACAAAGGTATACCTCCAACAAAAAGCAAACACACCAAAAAGGCTTTTAAGCATAGTAAGGAAAGTAGAGGTACAGCCAGAAGAAATTAGGCGGCTGGAGGGAGGGTAACCAGGACTACAACAGTGAATACACTCGAATATCTACATTTATGGTAAGTGTACACAACTGTACTATGTTCTTCGTGTTTCACTGTTGCAGTCATTACATTTGGATAGATTCCTAAAGCTATGGTTGGGAGGAGGAATTTAGATAGCATTAGGACCAGCTATAAGGCCCTGCAAGACTGCAGTGGCAAAGCCAGCTCTGGATTTAGAGAAAATTGGCAAATGATAATGCTTGGTGAAAGTATATACAGAACTCCAGATAGCAGCTTCTAGGATGTCCCTGGTAGGGATGCCTCTAAGAAAGGCTGTAGAGGTAGGTGCAGCCCTGGTGGAGTGAGATTTGATCCCCTGGGGGATAGGTTTTCCATAGTGCTTATAGCGGAAATGAATGCAATGGCTTATCCATTTAGAAATGGTTTGTTTTGAAATAGCCTTCCCCTCTGCCCCTGCAGCAAATGCTACCAGCAGTTGTTCAGATTTTCTTCAAGGTTTAGTCCTGTCCAAGTAGAATATAAGTTGTCTGTGCACATCCAATGAATGCAGAATCTTTTCCCCTTTGTTCTGTGGATTGGGAAAGAATGTTGGCAAATGAATGGACTGATTAAGAGCCATACTGGATACCACCTTGGGCATGAAGGATGGATTGGTCCTGAGTGACACCCTGTCCGCATGAAAGATGATGAAAGGCTCCACTGCCATACAGGCCTGTAATTCAGATATCGTTCTTGCTGAAGTGATTGCTAAAAGGAAGGCTGTTTTCCAAGAAAGAAATTTTAAGTCTGCAGTAGTAGCTGGCTCGAAAGGAGGTAGAGTGAGTTTCTCCAATACAAAGTTAAGGTCCCAGGGAGGGGGTTTGAGCTCTCCTGGGTGGTCTCAAGTTTTTGGCCCCTCTGAGGTACTGCTTGAGCAGAGGATGAGAGAAGAGGGGAGGTTCTGTGTTATAATGAGCTAAAATGGCTGAAGCGTGGATTTTAATGGAGGAAAAAGACAAGCCCTTGTGAAGCATCTCAGTTAAGTATTGCAAAATCTGAGGTAAACTGGGCGCTGCTGTGCTCATCCCTTGAGATTGGTTCCAGGCACAGAATCTTTTCTATTTGTCAGCATAAGATTTTCTAGTACTAGGTCTCCTTGCCTGTAAGTTGACATCCATCACAGGTTTGTTGAGGGATAACAAGGGTGAATTTAAGTGATTAGCCAAGCTGTAAGGCTCAATGTTGGAAGCTGAGGGTGCAGAAATTGCTTCTCCTGCTGGGACAGCACGGAAGGGGTCTGAGGCAGGTGCCATGGAGATAACTGCAACACAATGCACAGGAGGGGGTACCAGTGTTGGTGTGGCCAGTCTGGAGCAATCATGATCATCCCTGGTTTTCTCTGTTTGACTTTTAGTAGAACTTTGGAGAGCAGAGGCAGCGGGTGAAGGAGTAGACTGAAAGGTTTTTCCAGCTGAAGGACAGAGCATCCACTTTCCATGCTTGTTTGTGGGGAGTTCTTGTGCAAAATTGTCCAACTGGTAGTTCTGGGGGGAGGCAAATAGATCTATGTCTGGGCTCCCCCATTCACTTGTCAACATGTTGAAAATCCTTGGTTCCAGTTTCCACTCGTGTGGGTCCATGAGGTTTCTGCTTAGTCCATCTGCCAGTGTATTTCATTTTTCTGGCAGGAATTGAGCTTGTAGGTGCACTTGGTAGCTCAAGGCTGTGTTCCACAATGCCATGGCTAGTCTGCAGAGGGGGTAGGAATGTGTACCCCCCTGCTTGTTTATGTACCACATAACCCTGGTATTGTCCATCTTTACCCTTAGTTGTCCTGGAAGAATGTAGTCCTTGAAAGCTGTCAGAGCATTCTGTACAGCTAACATTTCTTTTTTTGATTGATATGTAGGTGCATTTGACTTGGGTTCCATTTGCCCTGAATGCACTTCCCTGCCAGGTGAGCCCCCCATGCATAGCCTGATGCATCTGTTATTAGGGTTTGGTGCAGCAGGGGGTAGTGTGAATGGTAGTCCCTTGTTTTGGTGGCAGGCCTCTGCACACCAGAGAAACCCTAGGCGTAGGCAAGGTATGATAGGAATCATTGTTTCCAAGCTGTGAGAATGTTGACTCCATAGGCTTTTTAGATGCCACTGTAGTTTCCTCATATTCCTCATCACATTGAAGAAGTGCTTTTATGACTTGAATAACTTGGGCTAGCTATTCCTGAAGTGCTTTTACTGGCAATTTTCCAGTCGTACAATTGTGAACAATTGACTTAGTTTTTCTGGTATATATTTAAAATCTGGCAAGTGTTTATTTACTGCATTGCTCTCTTGCTTAGGTTTCTTAGCTATAAATCTTAGTTCATTCTGAACTATGCTACTTTACCCCCCACCATCAAACCTTTCTGATTATATTATTATAAAAGAACTGCCTGTTGTTGCCTTCATGCTTACCCTAGCATCTCTGCTTTTCTCTTTTCCTAGTTGAACTCTACAGTTCCCTACAAAACAGACTCTACATGACTGTAAACAGTTTCTTTCAGCATTTAAGCAGAGTAGGTTGCACACAAAAAGCATTTGTTAAGCTTTCACTTACAGTGCTGTGTAATTAAGCAGGTCACCATTTTGGTCAGCCATAGGGCTCTTTTTCTACTTCAGTGTTTGCCTCCTTCCCCTGTAACTTAAGTAAACTGACTCTTACATTAAGAACTATAATACTTACCTTATAGCTTTAGGACACCTTAGGAAACCTTGTAAACTGCAATAGCCCCGCTACATTCGCACTTGCTGCCCTCGGGCTCTCTTCGCTCCCTTCCCTGCCCCCAATTCCTTCCCACCCACAGTACCTCTAAATAGTACTATAGCCA
Organism: Protopterus annectens; assembly: GCF_019279795.1. NCBI lineage: Eukaryota > Metazoa > Chordata > Ceratodontiformes > Protopteridae > Protopterus > Protopterus annectens. The sequence goes on from NC_056735.1 coordinate 1,474,080,314, forward strand.
CTCCCCCACTTTCTAGATCCTATCTGCTTTCATCTGGGATAATTCCTCCCACCCCCATTCTTCTACCTACATTTCAATAGCACCTATTAGCTTTCATCTGGCATTCTCCCATCCTCCTTCCAGTACCTTTACCTCACCACTCTATCTTCTGGTGTTGCATCACCAGGTAAAATAATTCCTTAACTCACTAGCTGAATCACAGATAATGATATACTCCTCTTTACTACCCTCTTGTTTGCACCATACCTCCTCACCTTGTATGAAAACCAGTTTCTCACAGGATTTCAGGTCCCGAAAGGCCAGACTATCACCCCAGCTGTAAATCATCCCACCTTCAACCATACTTACAGTACCAGGTCCTATCCAACATCTTGTTCATTCTATCAACATCTCAACCCCAGGCACATTAGCTCTAGATCCAAACACTACCACAAACTAATAAACAAATTCCTGACGTTCATCACCAAGTATAGACTTAACCTAATACTTGGTGGTGATATTCACCCCAACCCTGGCCCACCAACTTCAGATACACATATCCCCTCTACTTGCAATCTAAGCTACAACCCTACAATTAATAGGCCAACTAACTCTCTCCTAGCCTGTCATCTCAATATTAGAAGCATTAATAGCAAGGTACATGAATTGCATGCACTTCTGGATGTCCACTCCCCTGAAATTCTCTGTTTATCTGAAACCTGGTTAAAACCTAACACTACAGAAAATGTAGTGTTACCACCTGGGTACAACATACACAGGCTGGATCGTGCTTCGAGGAAGGGGGGTGGGGTAGCTGTACTCTATAAATCAGAGTTGTTGAATGTCACCATAGATGTAATACAACCACCTCAGATTAATAACTCGGAGATTCTTGCCACCAAATTGCAACTTAATAAAATTAAATGGATTAATATCATCTGTAAGTACATACCCCCAGGTAACAATACATCTACACTTGAAGATATCCTGCACTGGCTATCATGTCACTACCCCCAAGAAACCCTACTACTTGGAGACTTTAACATAGACTGGAGCACCTGTTCCTCAGAATCCCCAACCACCCATATTAACCTGCATGCGTCATACACAAATCATATCCACCCCTACCAGGATAGGTAAACCCAACCAAAAAGAAAGCATACTTGACTGGGTACTCATAAATAGTCACCCCCAACTGTACACCTCTGGCAGCCTCCATGATGGCCTAAACGATCACCTTCTCACATATGTAATTAAGCACAAAGCCATTAATTCCCAACAACCCTTACTCAGAAAGGTTAGAAACAATATAAACTTTGACCCTGCCAAATTCCAACAAGAACTAAACTAATGTAATTAGTATATTCGAAAACACATCCCCTTAGAGGAAGCAGTAGCATACTTTAACAACAAATTCCTTGAGATCCTTGATTTCTATGCACCTGTTCGTTCAAAGAGTACAAAGGCAAAAACTGCGCCATGGCTTTCTAAAGAGTCTAAACTCAAAATTACCCTTAGAAACAAAGCATGGGCTTTATGGTGTTCTTCTAAAGACCCCCCAAGATCACATTAAATACAGGCAATCCAGGAACGAAACTAAAAAAATCCATTTTACAAGACAAAAACAATACTACTGTAATTTACAGACAGTAAATCAAAATAACCCTCAGAAGTTTTGGGCATGTTTAAATAATCTACTACATCCTGGACAAACTTCAACCCCAATCCCTGCTGCTACTATTGATAAAACCCCTGAAGATGTTTCTGACAGTTTTAACCGATTCTTTACTGAGACAATTCAAGCCCTATCTAGCCAACTACCTCCTAGCTCCCCTGGTTCTGAAAGTAGCACCCCTAGAAACCTACTCGCATTCAGCTTCCAACCAGTCACCACTTCACTTATCTGTACCTTGATCAAAAAATTAAAAACCACTACACTTTCTGCTGATCAACTTCCTGCTGAGTACCTACAAAAATCAGCTGATGCTATTGCTTACCCCGTCTCAATACTAATCAATCGAACCATAGTAGAATCTAAAATTTCCACCATCTAGAAAATATCCTATGTAATCCCACTTCACAAATGAGGCAGCTCTACTGAATTCTCCAATTATAGGCCAATAGCTATACTCTGTCCACTTGCAAAGATTATGGAAAAATGTATTCATAGACAACTCATGCACCATCCAATCCAGAATCACCTTATGGCAGACACTCAGCATGGCTTCCGTCCTCATCACAGCACTACTTCAGCCCTCCTAGCCTTTAGCAACACCATAAACCATAATCGCAACAATAATTATATATCCTCAGCCCTCTTCTTGGATCTTTCCAAGGCATTCGATATGGTTGATCACCAACTTTTAATCCACACCCTGCAAACATTCTGTCTAGATACTAGAGCCCTTCAATGGTTTCAATCTTACCTGAATGGTCGACAGTAGGCTGTCCTCTGGCAGAACAAACTCTCTAACCTTCTGTCTAACACCCTAGTACCACAAGGCTCTATACTAGGGCCCTTGCTGTTCTCCATCTTCATTAACAACCTTTATACTGTCATCCCAAAAGTCAGCTGTATCCAATATGCAGACGACTCTACTCTGATTTACTCAGCCACATCTCCAATAAGAGTTATGGTCAGCTACCCAGACCACCTTTAATACAATAGAAAACTGGCTTTCTGAACATTGTCTGATCCTAAATCCAAAAAAAACTAAAATGCTGTTATTTTCACCAACATGTAGGTCTACCGCTTTCACCTTTACCATAAATTCAGATGATGGCACAATAATCTCCCCTGACCCCTCTACAAAACTGTTAGGTGTCATCATAGATAATAATCTAAAATTTGACGTACATGTTAACCAAACTATCCAAACCATCAATAAAAAACTAGGGTCACTTTACAGAATAAAAGCCTTCCTAACCCCTCCAGCTAAAATTGCCATAGCTCGCTCTCACCTTCTTTCAACCCTTCTGGCATGCATCCCCTCTACTCTTGAATTTAAACAAGACAGTCCTTAACAAAATCTCAACTTGCTACAACCACATTGCCATGTTTGCCACTGGGCTGCCATTTAGGACACATCACTGTATCAATCTAAACCAGCTTGGGTGGCTTGAACTACCCAGCCTAATCCAGTATAACCAAATGATTATGGCCTAGAAAATCCTCTATAATCCGGACAATACTCCCACACTTAAAGATATTATCACCCCCTATAACAATCCTAGACCGCTTCGATCCTCTAACAAACTACTAATTCAGACTAGCAAAATTAATAACACAGCCGGTGACTCTCTCTTTGCAAACTCTGTAAGTAGATCCTGGAACTTTCTTCCAGCTGATATTACCTTACTTTCCACCTTAGGTCAATTTAAAACTAGACTCAAACAACATTTGTCACTTAAATGGCTATGTTACTGTATCAAGCCTAGCTAACTCTCTCTAAAACGTGTAAAAATCTGTTAACCATCTTACTGTGTAATTTAATTTAATCCTGACTTACACTCGGGATTAACTCTAACCTGTGGAACTTGTTTAACTTGCTTACTTATGTAATCTCTGTAAATAGTCTGTCTGTAATGTGCAATGCTGGTATTATGTAATGCTGTATCTGCTTACCCTTGGAGCTTTTCTCCCCGGGCCTCTGCTGAAAATGGACATGCATCCAGTCGGACTATCCCGGTCAACAAATGTAAAAATAAAATAAATAAATAAATAAAAATATGCAGTCTTGCATATGGAATTATAAGAATGCAGGAGGCCATGAACCCCAAGACTTGCAGTATTTGTCTTGCAGATAGCAGGGTTTTTGAGGCCACTTGTTTGAAATAGGTTACCAAATGAATTTGCTTTTCTGGCATACGGTAAGCCATCTGGTAAGTTGTATTCAAGCTTGGTCCCAGGAATGTAATTTGTTGACAGGGTACCAGTTGTGATTTCTTTTAGTTTATGGTGTACCGCAGACAAGTTAGAACCCTTTTTACAAATGCCAGATGATTTAAAAGTATGCCCTGGCTTTCTGCCTGAATTAGACAATCGTCCAGGTATGGGTATATTTGAATACTTCTTTGCTTGCAAAATGCAATAACTGGAGCCAGGCACTTTGTGAATACCCTGGGCACAGTAGACAAGCCAAAGGGAAGTGCAGAGAATTGATAATGCATGAAGCCTTCTTTGAAGCGTAGGTATTTTCTGCAAGATTCCCTGATTGGGATGTGCAGGTATGCTTCTTTTAAATCTAGTGTTGCCAACCAGGCATCTTTGCCTAGCATAGGAAGTAATTGATGAAGAGTCAGCATCTTGAATTTTGGAATCTCCAGAAAGGTGTTTAGAGTAGACAGGTCCAGGATTGGACGTCATGATTTGTCTTTTCTGGGTACCAGAAAAAGTCTGTAGTAGAAACCTTGTCCCTTTTCCTCTTCTGGTACCAGTTGAATAGTCCCCATGTTTAAGAAGGAAAGTACTTGTTTCTGAGCCTCTGCCCACTGATTTGGGGGCAGGTCTGGCCACCCATTTGGTGTTGGCAATGTGTGGAAATGAAATCTGTATCCTTGGGACACTATATTTAAAACCCATTTGTCCTGGGTTATGAGTTCCCAGTTCTTTGCATGAAGAGCAATCTTTCCCCCCAAAGGGGCAGTCAAAAGATAAGTGCTTGGAAATTTTAAAAGGAAGTCATTGAGACTGTTTACCATAGGGGGTGTCTTGTCATTTCCAGATTTGGAAGTGGAGGCCCCCCACTGCTTGGTTCTGAGAGTTCCCTGGGACTGAAACCTGGAGTTTTTGTTGTGTTTGGGTTTAGCTTGAGAAGACCTGGAAGGGACTGGAAAGGACAAATTCTTAGTAGGCCAGTGCCTACTAACTCTAGGAGGTTGCACTTGTAAAAAATCTTTAACAGTTACATAGATTTAGCTTTATCTTCCATCTTTTTAAGAACTTCTTCAGCTTTGTTGACAAACAGGTGGTCCTGATTTAAAGGAGCATCCAACAATTTAGCTTTAACATGATCAGGCAAAGATTGCTCCTTAAGCCAAGCATGCCTTCTAAGCACAGACCCAGTAACAGCAGCCCTGCAAGAGGCCTCTAAAGAATCAAAACCACATTGTAAAGTATGTTTTCCAACTTGTTCAGCAGAATGCATTAAGTCCTGTAAATCTTTATTTTCCACACAGTCAAGAATCAACATCATTTTCTGTTTCAGCAGTCCAACAACATGTTGCTGATATTTTAACATATGAAATTGGCAGTTTAAAGCTCTGATTTTCAATGTTGCAGAAGTATACACCTTCTTACCCCATCTATCCAGTGCCCTGGAGTCTCTATCAGAAGTGGTAGGATTTTTGCAGTAGAAGCCTTAATGCCCTTGGGCCCCTGAGAAATAGTCTCTGGATCTGCAACAGGATTTTTGAAAAGGAACTTGTGGGCCTCAGTAGCCCTGTAGGAGCAGGAGGCAGGGAATCAGGGGCCAAACTGGATTCTGAGAAAACATCATCAACAATGTCTAGTACAAGAGGTATAGCCAAAGGTCTATGCTGAGGCAGAAGAAGGAAATCCCTAAGCCTCTTTTTTGTATCAGAAAATTCCTGGCTTTCCCAGTGAAAATGCTCCCTTAAAGTATGTAAAGTTTCCTCAAAAAAAAAATCCTCAGGAGGGTAAGCAGAGGGAATGGAATCCTCTGCATCAGAATCCTCATAAGTAGGTATGGACAAATCCAGGTCATCAGAAGAGTCAGAAGAAACAGAATCCTGATCAGAAGATTCATAATCAAGCTCAGCCCTAGGCCTCTTGGGGGGGGGGGGGGGGGTTGACTACCCCTGATTAGAGTTATTAGATCTTCAGCCATTTTTCTCATTTGTTTTTTAGGCATAGGGGCCTGTGCATGTGGCCTGGACATCGTTTTTTTAGACATGGATCGAGATTTAGGCCTTAGTAATGAAGGAGGTGTCGTTTTAATATGCAAGTCTGTAGGCCTGAATACACCCTCAGAAGCCAGTGCCTGCATGGCGGCTCCGGAATCATCCATGGTAGAGATATCCGCGGGTTCAATAGTTGAAGTATCTCACAGCATACCGAACTCCGAATGGGTCTCAGTAGAGGCCTGCGAATCAGAAGTAGCGGGTGTCAGGGGCTGTGAAAGCGCCTCACTGAGTACCGGCGAACTGGCATCTGGCTTAGGAGAAGCGTTTTCTGCAGTTTTGGACCTCGGCGGCCTGTCTCGGTCTTTATCTTTGCGTTTTTATGGAATCCCGGTAGTCGGATGGCTAATCGATGACATTTCTGGATAATTAAACCGAGAACTGAAATATTTAGAAGCAAAAATATACTGACGATGGATAGTGCGCCGATTAAATAAAGCATAAAATGGACAATAAGGTACGTCATAGTCAGGGCCTAGGCAAGGAATACAGTACGAATGAAAATCTTTATGAGGTATTTGCTTTCCACAAGTAATGCAATTATTAACTTTTACTGACATCGGTAAGGAGCAAGAAAAATTTTCCCCAACAGGGTACTTAGCTTTAAGTTGAAGACTTCAGTTCTGAAACTCGAAAACGAAAATTTCGTGAGTCGGCCAACTGGCACTTGTGAACTGCTTCTGCTTTGGGCACCGCATGGCAAGAAAGACTGATGTAATGGCGTCGGCTGCATGTTTTATACCCCTGACGACCTGACGTCATGGAACAGCAACCGACGCAGGACCCAAGACTTTGTTAATCAGGCCGACTGAGTGCAACCTGCCAACAGATTACCCAAATGTAATGACTGTAACAGTGAAACACGAAGAACATCAATGTTGTTTTACATTGCAGCAGATAAGCCTTTATTTATTTATTCATTCATTTAAACCTGGCAGACAAACAAACACAGATATTCAAACCTCTCGAATGTCTTCAGTGTAAAATATCATTAAGTTTACTTAATTTTTCATTGGTTCTTCACAAAAAAAATGTAGTTTAATGGTAAATCATTGAAGGGGGCAGTGACTAAATAATGATAGATTTGAATCTAAAACTGTGTGAAGCAACTTGGAATACTTTAATGTGTGACAACTATTTGTATAGAGCAAAGCTGAAACGCAATAAATGACCATCAACTTTAACTAGAATCAAACATATGCACTGCATACAGAAGGGACTATATCTGCTGTGTGGGTTTAGGGGCCAGTGGGGATTAAGTGTACCTTGGACCTAGGTGTATTTGCAGACAGTGGACCCTCAACCTCTCCAATACATATGTTCTCTTTTCATTTTTAAAAACATTCAAACTTCTGTCATTATAATCCACCAGTGCTTGTACCAATCAGTTAAAGCCACTTGACTGCATACCCCTCAAATGTCCAATTGTGATAAAAGGGCCACAGTGAAGTATTCAAAATTGCTTAAAACAAATGTACACTAGTTCATAGGTGTTTACTAGGCTAATGACCACAAGGGCTTTTTTAAGTCTAGCCATGCATCCCAAATATCTGACAAGTTCTGGTATCCTTGATAAGTGTAAGCATGGGCCTGACAGATGAACCTGCAAAGCCACACTAATAACTTTTTAACTCATTCATGGCAGCAAGGTTAGCCATTCTTATCCAGGCTGCCCCAGTACCCAGCAATGTTGACTGTGTACATGTGAGATGTCATTTGATTTGATACTGGCAGCAAGGTCAGCTATTCTCATCCGCAGGCAGTTCCCATAGCCAGCAATTATACCCACTTGTTTACTGTGTAGATCTCAGATATCTGACTGTGGTAAAAATATATTAGTAACTAATAGATAGATACAATCATGTACTTTAGGCTTGTTTTTCACCAAAATATAGTAACCCAGCTATTTCAACTTATGTTACCCAAATGCAGGAGTCTTGTACAGCCAGACTATTTAAACTGATCAAGACACAAGAGGGCAAGATATTTTCATTCACAGACATTCCCCATCCTAGCCAGCAGGTATAACTACTTTGCTACGTACAATTCATCTGGTTGTGATAAAAATAATACTTCCCAACTTCTTAGAGCATGAAGTGGGACAAAGCCAAAATGTAATGGATGAATGAATGACAAAGGCACAGAATAAGGGACAGACATGTATCTATTGCTTTTATATACTTACAAAGTTTACAGAATAAAATATTTTGCATTGGCTTACATTTTGTGAAGAACATGCAGTCAGAAACTCAAATGTTTGTCAGCATTCTCTGACTGTAATCCTCAGTGATTTGTTTGAAAGGGATAAATCTTATAATAAATAACCAAAAATATGAAGTAAAAATCAGGGCATTATGTGAACTCATGGACAGTTCAGAACTATGGATTTTGGGTTGTTTCACATACAGGGGAGCCAACCCATCATCTATTCCAACGTATTTCTCACAAATGCACATTAATCCTACAAAGCCAGATAGTTAACTGAGCAAATGATGAGAAAGTAGATTACTTTCATACACAAAAAGTCTCCACTCCAACTGAACAGCTATATCAATTTTGTTGTGTACACCTCATCCGACTAGTATGAAAAATAATGATGTTTAATCTCTTAACACAAGAATCAGGAACAAAGGCAACGCATAATGAGGGACTCAAGCCTCAAATTAAGGGAAATATTTAAATATTGGTCTTATATACTTAGAATGTCTTTGCACTGGAATACATTTTCTGCAGGGCTTGAAGTCTACAAACAAAATGCCCGTCAGTAGTGACTGTACCAGTCCTCAATGATGTACGAGAATCAAATCAAAAGGAAATTTGAGTTAGATGATAAATAGTGGCTACTAATACAACAAATAAGACAATACATTAAAAATAAGCTGGGATTGATTACACCAACTTTTAAAAATAATATTCATAACTTCATAGATCTTGTGATACACCTTTAATAAATAACACTTATAAAGGCCAAGGATATCTATCCAAAATTCATAAGACACTTAAAGAAACAAAGAACTATACTAGTGGTCTGCAACCTTCACTATCAAAAGAGCCATTTTTGGCCCCTCTCCCACCAAATAAAATTCATCGGGAGCCACAAAACCTATATGACCCATAAGATAACACAGAGTACACAGTTTTATATATGGTTTATTACACCAAATAAAAAAGAATTAATTTTATAAGAGCAATAATAAAGTCCATCCATATTTTTGTTCCTTTGTTCCCCTTTAATTGTGGCTCTGTCCAGATTTCTTGTGGTAAGACTTTCAGAGGCATGGAAACCTTTCAGGAGATGCTGCTGCTGCTAGGGGATCGCTCGATCGCTGTCACTGTGTGTAGAATGCATGGCAGCAGAAATCATGCTGTTCTAGCAAGTTTATAAGAGCGATACTTAAAGTCCATCACTCAGTCACTCTGTGTGTGTGTGTGTGTGTGTGTGTGTGTGTGGTAGAGTGGCCATTATTTTTCAAAGCTACAGGGAGCCACTGCAGAAGGGTGGAAGAGTCACAGGCTGCAGACCCCTGAACTATACCAATAATAGTTATTGGAATTATTATAATCATGTTTTATTATAATCAGGTTAATCAAAAGGATCCTGATAAAAATTTAAAAGAAATGATCCTTTTATCACCAAGCCTTACCACCAAGTCAGTTGAGTGGAAACTATAGCATGGAAATTCCTCCATAGATCCTTTCTAACCCCTCATAGATTAGAACTAATATATAAGAAACATACTGATTGGAGATGTAAAACGCATACAAAAGCAGATTGGGAACACATTTTTGATTGTCATTCACTGAATAAATATTGGTATGAAATTATTTCTTTCAAACAATTTTTAATGATACTTTTCAGTTAGCCAAGTCATTAGCTTTCTTTAATGTAACCATACCACAATGTGTCCCAATATCCTTTACTGTGGACATTACTTGCCATTTCAAATAAAGCCATAACAACTAACTGGAAGAATAAAGCACCACCAACTTTTCAAGATTTCAAGAAAATCGCAGTCTCTGTACCCCGAATGGCAGTAGCAATCATAAAGAAAAGAGCAGATAAGACATCATACATCATTTATTGGCAGAAAGCTGACAAAAATATTGGGCAAAACAAATTGATCTCATTAGTCAGTATGCTCGGACTTTTGCCGTCTGTTTAACCTTTAAGAGCATCCAAGACACTGCACCTTCCTATTCAGGAGGTGCACTGTTGGCTATCAGGACACTAGCTGAGGGTATTCCAGGAGCCAGGGTGTAAATATGCTCGGCCGTTTGCTGTCTGTTTAAACTTTAAGAGCGTCCAAGGCACTGCATCGTCCTATTCAGGAGGTGCACTTTTGGCTATCAGGACACTAGCTGAGGGTATTCCAGGAGGCAGGGTGTAAATATGCTCGGCTGTTTGCCATCTGTTTAACCTTTAAGAGCGTCCAAGGCACTGCGTCGTCCTATTCAGGAGGTGCACTTTTGGCTAACAGGACACTAGCTGAGGGTATTCCAGGAGGCAGGGTGTAAATATGCTCGGCCATTTGCCGTCTGTTTAACCTTTAAGAGCGTCCAAGGCACTGCGTCATCCTATTCAGGAGGTGCACTTTTGGCTATCAGGACACTAGCTGAGGGTATTCCAGGAGGCAGGGTGTAAATATGCTCGGCCATTTGCCGTCTGTTTAACCTTTAAGAGCGTCTAAGGCACTGCGTCGTCCTATTCAGGAGGTGCACTTTTGGCTATCAGGACACTAGCTGAGGGTATTCCAGGAGGCAGGGTGTAAATATGCTCGGCCGTTTGCCGTTTGTTTAACCTTTAAGAGCGTCCAAGGCACTGCGTCGTCCTATTCAGGAGGTGCACTTTTGGCTATCAGGACACTAGCTGAGGCTATTCCAGGAGGCAGGGTGTAAATATGCTCGGCCGTTTGCTGTCTGTTTAACCTTTAAGAGCGTCCAAGGCACTGCGTCGTCCTATTCAGGCGGTGCACTTTTGGCTATCAGGAGACTAGCTGAGGGTATTCCAGGAGGCAGGGTGTAAATATGCTTGGCTGTTTGCCATCTGTTTAACCTTTAAGAGTGTCCAAGGCACTGTGTCGTCCTATTCAGGAGGTGCACTTTTGGCTATCAGGACACTAGCTGAGGGTATTCCAGGAGGCAGGGTGTAAATATGCTCGGCCGTTTGCCGTCTGTTTAACCTTTAAGAGTGTCCAAGGCACTGCGTCGTCCTATTCAGGAGGTGCACTTTTGGCTATCAGGACACTAGCTGAGAGTATTCCAGGAGGCACGGTGTAAATATGCTCGGCCGTTTGCTGTCTGTTTAAACTTTAAGAGCGTCCAAGGCACTGCGTCGTCCTATTCAGGAGGTGCACTTTTGGCTATCAGGACACTAGCTGAGGGTATTCCAGGAGGCAGGGTGTAAATATGCTCAGCCGTTTGCCATCTGTTTAACCTTTAAGAGCGTCCAAGACACTGCGTTGTCCTATTCAGGAGGTGCACTTTTGGCTATCAGGACACTAGCTGAGGGTATTCCAGGAGGCAGGGTGTAAATATGCTCGGCCGTTTGCCGTCTGTTTAACCTTTAAGTGTGTCCAAGGCACTGCATCGTCCTATTCAGGAGGTGCACTTCTGGCTATCAGGACACTAGCTGAGGGTATTCCAGGAGGCAGGGTGTAAATATGCTCGGCCGTTTGCCGTCTGTTTAACCTTTAAGAGCGTCCAAGGCACTGCGTCGTCCTATTCAGGAGGTGCACTTTTGGCTATCAGGACACTAGCTGAGGGTATCCCAGGAGGCAGGGTGTAAATATGCTCGGCCGTTTGCCATCTGTTTAACCTTTAAGAGTGTCTAAGGCACTGCGTCGTCCTATTCAGGAGGTGCACTTTTGGCTATCAGGACACTAGCTGAGGGTATTCCAGGAGGCAGGGTGTAAATATGCTCGGCCGTTTGCCGTCTGTTTAACCTTTAAGAGCGCCCAAGGCACTGCGTCGTCCTATTCAGGAGGTGCACTTTTGGCTATCAGGACACTAGCTGAGGGTATTCAAGGAGGCAGGGTGTAAATATGCTCGGCCATTTGCCGTCTGTTTAACCTTTAAGAGCGTCCAAGGCACTGCGTCGTCCTATTCAGGAGGTGCACTTTTGGTTATCAGGACACTAGCTGAGGGTATTCCAGGAGGCAGGGTGTAAATATGCTCGGCCGTTTGCAGTCTGTTTAACCTTTAAGAGTGTCCAAGGCACTGCGTCGTCCTATTCAGGAGGTGCACGTTTGGCTATCAAGACACTAGTTGAGGGTATTCCAGGAGGCAGGGTGTAAATATGCTCGGCCGTTTGCCATCTGTTTAACCTTTAAGAGCGTCCAAGGCACTGCGTTGTCCTATTCAGGAGGTGCACTTTTGGCTATCAGGACACTAGCTGAGGGTATTCAAGGAGGCAGGGTGTAAATATGCTCGGCCATTTGCCGTCTGTTTAACCTTTAAGAGCGTCCAAGGCACTGCGTCGTCCTATTCAGGAGGTGCACTTTTGGCTATCAGGACACTAGCTGAGGGTATTCCAGGAGGCAGGGTGTAAATATGCTCGGCCGTTTGCTGTCTGTTTAAACTTTAAGAGCATCCAAGGCACTGCGTCGTCCTATTCAGGAGGTGCACTTTTGGCTATCAGGACACTAGCTGAGGGTATTCCAGGAGGCAGGGTGTAAATATGCTCAGCCGTTTGCCATCTGTTTAACCTTTAAGAGCGTCCAAGGCACTGCGTCGTCCTATTCAGGAAGTGCACTTTTGGCTATCAGGACACTAGCTGAGGGTATTCCAGGAGGCAGGGTGTAAATATGCTCGACGTTTGCCGTCTGTTTAACCTTTAAGAGCGTCCAAGGCACTGCGTCGTCCTATTCAGGAGGTGCACTTTTGGCTATCAGGACACTAGCTGAGGGTATTCCAGGAGGCAGGGTGTAAATATGCTCGGCCGTTTGCTGTCTGTTTAAACTTTAAGAGCGTCCAAGGCACTGCGTCGTCCTATTCAGGAGGTGCACTTTTGGCTATCAGGACACTAGCTGAGGGTATTCCAGGAGGCAGGGTGTAAATATGCTCAGCCGTTTGCCATCTGTTTAACCTTTAAGAGCGTCCAAGGCACTGCGTCGTCCTATTCAGGAGGTGCACTTTTGGCTATCAGGACACTAGCTGAGGGTATTCCAGGAGGCAGGGTGTAAATATGCTCGGCCGTTTGCCATCTGTTTAACCTTTAAGAGCGTCCAAGGCACTGCGTTGTCCTATTCAGGAGGTGCACTTTTGGCTATCAGGACACTAGCTGAGGGTATTCAAGGAGGCAGGGTGTAAATATGCTCGGCCATTTGCCGTCTGTTTAACCTTTAAGAGCGTCCAAGGCACTGCGTCGTCCTATTCAGGAGGTGCACTTTTGGCTATCAGGACACTAGCTGAGGGTATTCCAGGAGGCAGGGTGTAAATATGCTCGGCCGTTTGCTGTCTGTTTAAACTTTAAGAGCGTCCAAGGCACTGCGTCGTCCTATTCAGGAGGTGCACTTTTGGCTATCAGGACACTAGCTGAGGGTATTCCAGGAGGCAGGGTGTAAATATGCTCAGCCGTTTGCCATCTGTTTAACCTTTAAGACCGTCCAAGGCACTGCGTCGTCCTATTCAGGAGGTGCACTTTTGGCTATCAGGACACTAGCTGAGGGTATTCCAGGAGGCAGGGTGTAAATATGCTCGGCCGTTTGCCGTCTGTTTAACCTTTAAGAGTGTCCAAGGCACTGCATCGTCCTATTCAGGAGGTGCACTTTTGGCTATCAGGACACTAGCTGAGGGTATTCCAGGAGGCAGGGTGTAAATATGCTCGGCCGTTTGCCGTCTGTTTAACCTTTAAGAGCGTCCAAGGCACTGCGTCATCCTATTCAGGAGGTGCACTTTTGGCTATCAGGACACTAGCTGAGGGTATTCCAGGAGGCAGGGTGTAAATATGCTCGGCCGTTTGCCATCTGTTTAACCTTTAAGAGTGTCTAAGGCACTGCGTCGTCCTATTCAGGAGGTGCACTTTTGGCTATCAGGACACTAGCTGAGGGTATTCCAGGAGGCAGGGTGTAAATATGCTCGGCCGTTTGCCGTCTGTTTAACCTTTAAGAGCGTCCAAGGCACTGCGTCGTCCTATTCAGGAGGTGCACTTTTGGCTATCAGGACACTAGCTGAGGGTATTCAAGGAGGCAGGGTGTAAATATGCTCGGCCATTTGCCGTCTGTTTAACCTTTAAGAGCGTCCAAGGCACTGCGTCGTCCTATTCAGGAGGTGCACTTTTGGCTATCAGGACACTAGCTGAGGGTATTCCAGGAGGCAGGGTGTAAATATGCTTGGCCGTTTGCCGTCTGTTTAACCTTTAAGAGTGTCCAAGGCACTGCGTCGTCCTATTCAGGAGGTGCACGTTTGGCTATCAAGACACTAGCTGAGGGTATTCCAGGAGGCAGGGTGTAAATATGCTCGGCCGTTTGCCATCTGTTTAACCTTTAAGAGCGTCCAAGGCACTGCGTTGTCCTATTCAGGAGGTGCACTTTTGGCTATCAGGACACTAGCTGAGGGTATTCAAGGAGGCAGGGTGTAAATATGCTCGGCCATTTGCCGTCTGTTTAACCTTTAAGAGCGTCCAAGGCATTGCGTCGTCCTATTCAGGAGGTGCACTTTTGGCTATCAGGACACTAGCTGAGGGTATTCCAGGAGGCAGGGTGTAAATATGCTCGGCCGTTTGCTGTCTGTTTAAACTTTAAGAGCGTCCAAGGCACTGCGTCGTCCTATTCAGGAGGTGCACATTTGGCTATCAGGACACTAGCTGAGGGTATTCCAGGAGGCAGGGTGTAAATATGCTCAGCCGTTTGCCATCTGTTTAACCTTTAAGAGCGTCCAAGGCACTGCGTCGTCCTATTCAGGAGGTGCACTTTTGGCTATCAGGACACTAGCTGAGGGTATTCCAGGAGGCAGGGTGTAAATATGCTCGGCCGTTTGCCGTCTGTTTAACCTTTAAGAGTGTCCAAGGCACTGCATCGTCCTATTCAGGAGGTGCACTTTTGGCTATCAGGACACTAGCTGAGGGTATTCCAGGAGGCAGAGTGTAAATATGCTCGGCCGTTTGCCGTCTGTTTAACCTTTAAGAGCGTCCAAGGCACTGCGTCGTCCTATTCAGGAGGTGCACTTTTGGCTATCAGGACAGTAGCTGAGGGTATTCCAGGAGGCAGGGTGTAAATATGCTCGGCCGTTTGCTGTCAGTTTAACCTTTAAGAGTGTCTAAGGCACTGCGTCGTCCTATTCAGGAGGTGCACTTTTGGCTATCAGGACACTAGCTGAGGGTATTCCAGGAGGCAGGGTGTAAATATGCTCGGCCGTTTGCCGTCTGTTTAACCTTTAAGACCGTCCAAGGCACTGCGTCGTCCTATTCAGGAGGTGCACTTTTGGCTATCAGGACACTAGCTGAGGCTATTCCAGGAGGCAGGGTGTAAATATGCTCGGCCGTTTGCTGTCTGTTTAACCTTTAAGAGCGTCCAAGGCACTGCGTCGTCCTATTCAGGCAGTGCACTTTTGGCCATCAGGACACTAGCTGAGGGTATTCCAGGAGGCAGGGTGTAAATATGCTCAGCCGTTTGCCGTCTGTTTAACCTTTAAGAGCATCCAAGGCACTGCGTCGTCCTATTCAGGAGGTGCACTTTTGGCTATCAGGACACTAGCTGAGGGTATTCCAGGAGGCAGGGTGTAAATATGCTCGGCCGTTTGCCGTCTGTTTAACCTTTAAGAGTGTCCAAGGCACTGCGTCGTCCTATTCACGAGGTGCACTTTTGGCTATCAGGACACTAGCTGAGGGTATTCCAGGAGGCAGGGTGTAAATATGCTCGGCCGTTTGCCGTCTGTTTAACCTTTAAGAGCGTCCAAGGCACTGCGTCATCCTATTCAGGAGGTGCACTTTTGGCTATCAGGACACTAGCTGAGGGTATTCAAGGAGGCAGGGTGTAAATATGCTCGGCCATTTGCCGTCTGTTTATCCTTTAAGAGCGTCCAAGGCACTGCGTCGTCCTATTCAGGAGGTGCACTTTTGGCTATCAGGACACTAGCTGAGGGTATTCCAGGAGGCAGGGTGTAAATATGCTCGGCCGTTTGCTCTCTGTTTAACCTTTAAGAGCGTCCAAGACACTGCGTCGTCCTATTCAGGCGGTGCACTTTTGGCTATCAGGACACTAGCTGAGGGTATTCCAGGAGGCAGGGTGTAAATATGCTCAGCCATTTGCCGTCTGTTTAACCTTTAAGAGCATCCAAGGCACTGCGTCGTCCTATTCAGGAGGTGCACTTTTGGCTATCAGGACACTATATTCCAGGAGGCAGGGTGTAAATATGCTCGGCCGTTTGCCGTCTGTTTAACCTTTAAGAGTGTCCAAGGCACTGCGTCGTCCTATTCAGGAGGTGCACTTTTGGCTATCAGGACACTAGCTGAGGGTATTCCAGGAGGCAGGGTGTAAATATGCTCGGCCGTTTGCCGTCTGTTTAACCTTTAAGAGCGTCCAAGGCACTGCGTCGTCCTATTCAGGAGGTGCACTTTTGGCTATCAGGACACTAGCTGAGGGTATTCCAGGAGGCAGGGTGTAATAAACCCTTAACATGAAAATAAAATCAGTGGAAGCACGCTGATTTCAGAAACGCTCCCTGTAGAGGTGGACATGGAATAAATATTCTTTACGTCAAATGATATACCAGAAAACTACACTTTCTATGAGAAACATAAAATGGATGCACATATATCTCAGATATGTTCTTGAGAAAAGGAGTTCTCCATTTCTTCGTTAATTTATTCTTAGCCAATTACTGGGAAAGTTCAACAGAGCAGTAAGCCCTTTTCATTGGATGCCAAGACAGAAGTATGAATAGTAAAACATTAGAAACACACAATTAACTTACACTTTTAATACATTAAAAATTTAACAACTGCAATATCACATTTGAGAGAAGAGTAAAATGTTTATATGCATAGGAGCTAAGAGAGCTAAAATCTAACTGATAGAAAAATCTTTTTACAATAAAGGTACTGAAGATAAGTGAGTTTCCATGTAATCTTACTTTTTCCGAGGTATTAATGCAAGGAGGATGAAAAGAGAGTTTACGAGGAAATAAAAGGCTGAGAATAAAGAACACAAAATGAAACAGAGAACATCTGGAGCATATAAAAGTTAGGGAAGTGAGCCCTATGTGTGTGAATGAGAAAGAAGATAGAGGAATGGTGAGGATGCCGGGAGTAGAGTTGGCGAAGGTGGATGAATTTAAATACTTGGGATCAACAGTTCAGAGTAATGGTGAGTGTGGAAGACAGGTGAAGAAGAGTGTACAGGCAATGTGAAATGGGTGGAGAAGAGTGTCAGGACTGACTTGTCACTCACACATTCCAGTAAGAGTGAAGGGGAAGGCCTACAAGAGGGTAGTGAGACCAGCTATGTTATATGGGTTGGAGACGGTGGCATTGATAAAAAGTCAGGAGTCAGGGCTGGATGTGGCAGAGTTAAAGATGTTAAGATTTGCACTGGGTGTGACGAGGGTGGACAAGATTAGGAATCTGTATATTAGAGGGTCAGCTCAGGTTGGACAGTTTGGAGACAAAACCAGAGAGGCAAGATTGCTTTGGTTTGGACATGTGCTGAGGAGGGATGCTGGGTATATTGGGAAAAGGATGCTAAGGATGGAGCTGCCAGCAAGAGGAAGGCCTAAGATAAAGTTTAGGGATGTTGTGAGAGAAGACATGCAGGTGGTTGGTGTGACACAGCAAGACATAGAGAACAGGAAGAAATGGAAACAGATGATTTGTTGTGGCAACCCCTAATGGGAACAGCCAAAAGAAGTGAGCCAGAGATACATATCCCTGTTATTCAGAAAGGTCTATCACAAGTGAAAAGCCCTAACTCGGATGTTTTTTCACTAGTGACTGCCTCTCTGATTCATAGACAACCCTAGCACAGTGATTCTATGTGGTCTATAGAATAAAGGTGGGATTTACCCCCAGCTTACTGCAAATGTTAATAAGGCATTTCCAGGGGAATGGCTTATCATAATGAGCCATGTGCACGCCCTCAGCAATTCCTGTGGCAAGTGATTTATTTACAGAATGGTCGGGCTGTGTGACCCACCCCTGCTAACTGCATTAATTAACATAGCCAAAAGTCTGCATCCAACCATCTCTTTCAATGAGACAGACTTCATTGGAGGTAAGTATTAGGGAGTTTAGCTGAGAGGTAGGGGTTGTGTGTGTGTGTGTGTGTGTGTGTGTGTGTGTGTGTGTGTGTGTGTGTGTATGAGACAACCTGTCTACTTGCATGCATAGGTATAAGGCAGTCTCAGGTCTGCGTGTGTGGCGTTGTGTCTGGAGCACATGTCTGCCTTGTTGGTCGATGTAGGGGTTAGTTAGGGACTAAGGAAAGTAGATGCATGTATATGTGGAAGGGGGTGAATGTGTGTGTGTGTCCATAAGTGCATTTGGGTGATAGGGGGGGTGTGGTGTGTGGTGTGTGGTGTGTGTGTGTGTGTGTGTGTGTGTGTGTGTGTGAGTGTATGTGTGTGCAACAGGACTGCTATCTCTCTAAACTTCCCAGATTAATGAGTAAAGATCATACTGCCTTTCAGCATGGAACACATTCCAAGCAATAAGAAATATGAAACACTGTCTGGCACTGCTGGGCAACTCTAATCTCCATGAGAAGGGAAAAGGCATATACTAGTGGAAAAGTCATAGATGTTCTCTAACATCAGGGGTAGTTGACAGGTATGGGGATGCGGCCTTGTTTGTATATGTATGTGTGAGCATGTGTGTCTGACTGTGTTCATATGTGTAGGTAAGTGAACAAGGGGAGGTGGGCTGCCTGTGGCAGCACGATGCATGGGCTGACAGTGGTGATTAGCACAGCAAAGTGCTTCAGAGACATGCAAATTAATGTTGTTTTTCCTGTTTCTCACAATCTTGTCAAAGTTCTCTTTTTTGCTCTAGTACTTACCCCCTGGGTACTTTGCTCTTTTTGAATCCTGGCCTATCAGTAGGACAGAAAAGGAGAAAAGGATAGGAACAGAATTAAAAAATATAACTTGAATAAAAAAAAAAATGCCTTTGGAAGTATGGGAGGGACAAGAGAGCAATTCTGGACAAATCAATATGCAGCTTCTAAACAATAAAAATAAATAAAATAGAAAGTCTATTGTCTGGCATTATAGAAGCCGCGGTGGTATGGTGGTAGCGTTGTTACCTCACAGCAAGAGGTTCTCCCGTTCGATTCTCGGCAGGGCTTGAGAGTGTCTTCTGTGTGGAGTCTGCATGTCCTCCCCGCGGTTGGGTAGTGTTCGAAAGACATGCGTGCGTAAATGGGCATGCCTTCGTTGAAGGTTGGGTGCCGAGCTGGCACCTCGGTGTTTCATAAAAATCTACTGCCAATCATTAGCAGACCGGAGTTCTGCTGTGGCGACCCCTTACCGGGAAAAAGCTGAAAGACAAACAACAACATTGTCTGGCATTATAGACTGACTGTAATCCTCAGTGATTTACAAAAGAAAAAAAGATATACAGAGCAAAAAATGAGAGACATCAAGGATGTTTTGCAAAATCGGGGATAGTTCAGTTCAAGACGTATGAAGAGGCATTATTGGCAAAATTTGAAAACTACATTAAAAAAACAAAAACAATAATTACTTTGCCAAAATGTATGACTCTTATACCTGCTACTCTCTAAGTCTTTGTGCAGGGAAAAGACTGCTGGCGGTACTGCATAAGAATGACAATGCACAAGAAAAAAAAAATAAATGAATAAAATAAAGCATTCAAATACCATCAAGAATATTTCCACATACCTAGGTGAGAAACTCCTTTCAAATGTGTGATGCTCCTCACATTTGAATGGAGTCTGTATTCCATGTATAAGGAAATACTTGAATCATTCTGATGGTCCTTACAACATAAAAGTCGTTCTGTTGCAGCATCTTTTGGTGTTTTAAGAGGTTAAAAGTGCATGCAAATGCCTAGATAGTAAATTTTACCTATAAAATTACCCTCAGAACTGAAGCCTGCAACTTAGTGTGGCTAAAACAAAGCCACTGCATGAAGACAAGCTTAGAGCAGCTAGCTGTTAAACAGCACTGCTATCAAATCTTAGCACAATCTAACCTACACAGAAAAAAGCCAAAATGGGCGGTAAAGGTCAGGTGTAGAAATCAAACAAAACTAAAAAAGTCCAAGCATGGCTCAAATAATAAAAATATATGAGAGATCCTTTATTATTTTAAGCGCTTTAGTTTCTACAAGCACTTCATTAGACAAAGTACACTGAAATTTAAGATTCGCAAATAACACACATAATTAAAATAATTACATAATTAGTGTAGCAATTTACAATCTTTCAATAAAGGTTTTAAAGGTATAAAACCAAGGTTGGGTGCCAAGCTGGCACCTCGGCGTTTCGTAAAAATCTACTGCTAATCATTAGCGGACCGGAGTTCCGCTGTGGTGACCCCTTACCGGGAAAAAGCCGAAAGACAAACAACAACATCTATGTCTAGTGGTGGAAGCTCCGAACGGAACTCTGCATCTAATGCTCTGCTGTTTCAGGACATGGTGGTGGAGCGTGATAAAAGATTTACTATTAATGATCCCTGGAACTTGGAGGGGAATACAGGCGCAGATGGTCGCTTTGCTCAGCTAAACAAATTAATGGCCAAAGAGGCTGCGCTGTATTTTGACATTAGGCTTCTGGAGAAATATGCGAGTCTTAACATTACCCCCCGAGGGTTGCGCATTGATAAACTGCCAGCTGCGCTGTTTACAGATGATGAATCTGATCTTTTAGATGAATGGAAACAAACTTCTCTTCTATGCACAATAGGCTGGCTTCGGATATTGATAAAACGTAATCAAAAGTCTCATGATAAATTAAAAAATGAAATTTCGTTATTGCAAAATGAACTTGTTGCTGAAGTGAACTACAGAGTTCAAATGGCCAACATAAGTGACAAAATGAATAAATTAGAGGCTGACATTGTGCAGAGAAAACGTAACAAATTAGTCCGGGACTTAAAAGATTATGAGACAGGCGTCATTTTCAATTGGCAGCGTGAGCCTCTACGTAATCACTCTAGGGGGAGGAGCTGGACTCGCAGCTCCAAACGAAGGAACTATTCAGCATCAGCGTCTTCCTTTTCTTCCACGGAAAAAGAAACTGTTACCAAAAATGTTTCTTTTGCAAGAACTGTTGCTCCGAATCGAGTCATTGACAGGGACATTGTAGAAGCCTCTAATGAAGCTTCTAATCTCACCACAGCGGAGAATATGAATTTTCAAAACGATAATTACAACAAGGAGAGAAACGGAAGAAACGGCAGAAAGGGGCGAAATCGCTACAAATGAAGGTTTGAGAACATTTACACCTAATGGAACTTGTTATAATGCTAGCTCATTAGAATGTGTTAATCTATCGGATTTGTGTTTAAATCATGATATGTTGAGTGTTTTACATAAGGGGAGCAAATTTGTTCCCACTATTTTTCCTTCATTTGCTGACATTTATTTAGAAGTGAAAACATTCATCCGTAAGCTCTTATTAAGAGTGCATTTTAGTAAATTCAAAAATATGAATGTAATGTGAATGCTACTGCTTCTAATTTAACTGAAGTTCAAAATGGAGTGTTTAATGAAATTGATTTTGATGAAAGCTTAATGAATTTATCTGTATATAATTATGAATATGATGATTTTGACTGCTCTTTGGAAGAAGGTGATGATTGTTCAATTTGCCTTAACACTGACATTGACTCTAGTGTTAATTATTTGACAGGATATGGAAAGTTAATGATGCCTAAATTTAGAAATGTTAGAAGTAAATTTACACCTACCATTTCTATACCAGCTATTTCAGTTTTTCAAAAAGTTGTTTTAAAAGAAACAGAGTTAATGTTTAAGGAATTTTTCAGAGAGAAAAAACAATTTAACTTAAGTAAAGGTGAATGGCAGGCCTTAAAAAATCTTAAAACAATGAAAAATGATTACATATTCAAATTACATATTCAAATGTGCTGACAAAGGGGGTAATTGGGTTATCTTGAATAAACCTGATTATTGTTTGATGGTTAATAGATTGCTCTCTAACAGTGAAGAATATATTAAACTTGATGGGGACCCTGTTAAATTCTATAATGAGGAATTGTTAACTCTTTTGGAAAGGGGAGAACGACTAGGATTTTTCTTGCATGCTGATATTAAGAAGATGTATATAAAGGACCCTCGTACACCTATATTATATGCTCTTCCAAAAATCCACAAAGACTTAATGGAGCCCCCTGGTAGACCAATAGTATCAGGGATAGGCTCTTTTTTGGAGAATGTCAATGTCTTTTTGGACTTTCAGTTGAAAATCTATTTAAATAGAGTGCGCGCTCATATCAGTAACACTCAAGATTTGATTAATGAAGTATCCAAAATTTTTTGGAATAATGACTTCTATTGGGTGACTATTGACGTTAAGTCCTTATATACAAACATTGATATCAGATGGGGGCTTGAAGCCATTCAGAATATGTTAGGTGAAGGTCCTAGGACTAGTTTTTTGATTTCCCTATTGGAGTTTTGTTTAACTCATAATTATTTTGCATTCAATGATGAGTATTTTTTACAAATTAAGGGGACGGCTATGGGAGCTGCTTATGCTCCCACTTATGCCATTATATATATGGACTCCTTTGAAAAGAAATTCATTTACCCCTCAGACTTCTTTAAACACAAAGTTATCTTGTATAAGCGCTTTATAGATGACTTAATTTTTATATGTAAAGGGGATGTATTAGAATTCTGTGAATTTTTTGAATCTTTGAATGCTAATGAACATGCTCTTTCATTTTAAATATGAGATCAATAGGAATCAAATCAATTTTTTGGACCTAACCCTATTTGAAAAAAATAATATTGTTGGATTTAGACCCTACAGGAAAAGTACGTCAGTTAATATGTTTTTACATGCTACCAGCATGCATCCCCCCCATTTGTTAAGAGCTTTGCCTCATGGAGAATTTAAAAGAATATATCAGCATACTAGTATAGAATCTGAGTTGGATCATGAGTTGAATGAGGTATTTCTTAGATTATGTGAAAGAGGGTATGAAAAAAAGCAATTATTTACAAGTATGAATAATGTTATGAATAAGTATAAAACATTCAGGAAGTTAGAAAGGAATGTTTCAGATTTAACCAAAAAAGATAGAGACGTGGAAGAGGTATTTTTTGTAACTAGGTATACAGCTTTTTCTGAAAAATTTGTCTCTATAATCAAAAGATTTTGGCATTTGATTAGTGAGGATGACTATATAGGTGAGCTTTTTCCTGATCACATAACGTTTTCATACAAGAAGGGAAAGAATTTAAAAGAAATATTAAATAATAACCTCTTAATAAAAAGAACTTCTCATACTACTGATCTGTGATCCTTCAGATGTGGTTCCTGTAGTTTATGTGATAGAATTATTGATGTTAGGTCTATTAATAATGTTAACCATTACCCCAAGCACTACTTTAATTGTAAATCTATTGGCGTTGTATACACACTTACTTGTAGTTGTAATAATATATGGTATATTGGACAAACAAAAAGAATGGTCAGGGTTAGAATTCTAGAACATTTAAAGGATATTCGGAATTTAAATTTATCTAGCCCAGTTGCTAAACACTTCTTTGAAGCTCATGAAGGTAAATCTGATAGTCTAAAATTCAGCATTTTGGGTAAACCTTTTTGTTGTAGAGGTGACAATATTTGTAATAGATTATTGGAGCTAGAAACCAGGATGATTTTGAAGTTCAATACCCTAAAACCTTCTGGACTCAACTTAGAATTAGGAATGTGATGAATGATTTGATGAATTAATTAACATTAGGAATATTTTTTGATAACAAAAATTATATAATGGAATATATAACAGATCAATATGCTTATATTTATGTATAACATTATTAAATAAAACAAATAATTAGTATTTTCTACATGTATATAATTTATTTGAATATTTATTTAATATAGTGTGATCACTTTAAATATATATAAGTTTTTTTCCCTCCTTTTTGGAAGTAATTATATAATTAATTGATTGATTGATCCAATTAGTATTTGTATAAATATTGCCATTGTGCTACATTGAATTGTGATCCTTTGAAGGCGAATTGCCGAGGTACCAGGTCTTTTGGGAAAGAAAGAAAAGAAAAATTTCGCTGGATTAAGTATTGGCTGTTTGGTGTGTTTTCAACAAACAACAACATTGTCTGGCATTATAGACTGGCTGTAATCCTCAGTGATTTACAAAAGAAAAAACGATATACAGAGCAAAAAATGAGAGACATCAAGGATGTTTTGCAAAATCAGGGATAGTTCAGTTCAAGACGTATGAAGAGGCATTATTGGCAAAATTTGAAAACTACATTAAAAAAACAAAGACAATAATTACTTTGCCAAAATGTATGACTCTTATACCTGCTACTCTCTAAGTCTTTGTGCAGGGAAAAGACTGCTGGTGGTACTGCATAAGAATGACAATGCACAAGAAAAAAAATAAATGAATAAAATAAAGCATTCAAATACCATCAAGAATATTTCCACATACCTGGGTGAGAAACTCCTTTCAAATGTGTGATGCTCCTCACATTTGAATGGAGTCTATTCCATGTATAAGGAAATACTTGTGGTAATGTCTGAATCATTCTGAAGGTCCTTACAACATAAAGTCGTTCTGTTGCAGCATCTTTTTGGTGTTTTAAGAGGTTAAAAGTGCCCAGTAAGGATGCAAATGCCTAGATAGTAAATTTTACCTATAAAATTACCCTCAGAAC
The DNA here is from genome assembly GCF_019279795.1 of Protopterus annectens. Lineage (NCBI taxonomy): Eukaryota > Metazoa > Chordata > Ceratodontiformes > Protopteridae > Protopterus > Protopterus annectens. The sequence continues at coordinate 1,474,105,056 of NC_056735.1, forward strand.
TGAAGCCTGCAACTTAGTGTGGCTAAAACAAAGCCACTGCATGAAGACAAGCTTAGAGCAGCTAGCTAGTGTGTTAAACAGCACTGCTATCAAATCTTAGCACAATCTAACCTACACAGAAAAAAGCCAAAATGGGCGGTAAAGGTCAGGTGTAGAAATCAAACAAAACTAAAAAAGTCCAAGCATGGCTCAAATAATAAAAATATATGAGAGATCCTTTATTATTTTGTAAGCGCTTTCGTGCTCTACAAGCACTCCATTAGACAAAGTACACTGAAATTTAAGATTTGCAAATAACACACATCATTAAAATAATTAGTGTAGCAATTTACAATCTTTCAATAAAGGTTTTAAAGGTATAAAACCATTCAGGCCAAGAAACCTGTGTGCCTGTAAGATACTAATCTATTTACTTTCAGCCTTTTCAACTTTGTTAAACAAATCACCCCCCTCTAATATTATTAGTTAGACTTTGAAGCACTAATAAAACTAAAATAAGGTCACTAAAATCAACCACATGTCTATATAAAACACTAGTAATATCTTTCTTCCTTATATATCCAATATGTTCCAAAAGACATTCCCTCAAAGACCTGCTGATCTTCCCCACATAAAAACATTTATTACAGGATGCCAAATAGATAAGATTGCATGTAGAACAATTAGCATAAAACCTTGGAGTAAATACAAAACCATCGACTGGATGAACAAATACTTTACATTCAGAAATAAAAGAACAAGCCATACATCCACAACATGGACATGTACCCATTCTGCTAGAAACCTGTGTAGGATGCTTACCATGATGATAGCTTAATTGTCTCTTAAGAGACAGACTGTTTTTAAAACAAAACTTCGGTTCAAGGCTAACAGTATCACCGATTTTCTCATCTGATGTAAGAATCGGCCAATTTCTACGTATGATACCACATATCTTGTTGACATCACTAGTATAAGTCAGAACAGGTCTAACTCTATTCTCTCTTACTACATTCCTCTTATAACGTATATTACCTGACTTACTAGAAAAATATGGCTTAGGAGAACTTTTTCTACCCTCTAATATAGCATAATTTGTAGAAGTAAAGTCACATTCAGAATATCCTTTGTCCATTAATTCATGGCATAAACCATCATATGCTTGGTGAAACATACTGTCATCAGTATGCAGCCTTTATATTCTAAAGGCTTGACCCTTGACAATGTTACTGAAAACATATCTAGGGTGCATACTCGTTCATTGTAGAAGAGTATTTCTTTTACAGGACTTCCTATAAACACTCATCTCTAACACCCATTTCAGCTTTATATAGATGGCATCTAAAAAATCAATAGCATTAAAGGCCATATGCTTAGTAAACCTAAGATAGTCCCGTGGTGCTCTCAAGATACAAGATAAATCGATCTAACAAACAGGTAGGACCATCCCACAACAAAAAGATATCATCCAAAAAAAAATAAGCAATAATACACAATTTACCCTAGTCTAATGCTAAACCCCAGGGAGCACCCAAGGAGACCTCTGTATAACCCAGCCACATCTTACAGCAGGCAACCCAGCTACAGGCCCAGACAACATGAATATGCAATATTCAAATATCCTTACACAATGTAGCAACTGTCTCATGTTCACAGGGAACCATTTAATCCTTAAAGAATCAAACAGTATGTGAGGGATGCACATACGCAATTTTATTGGAGGCAATAATCTTGCATACATACAGACAAGGCTGGCAAGAACACACACACACTGCATCCACCACACACAGTGTCCACCACACATAAACACACAAACCAGCCTATGGTGAGGCACTAAAATGCAATCTTCCAAACCTCAAAGACCTCCTAAGCCTATAAACAGCAATGCCTGTTCTCAGTTTCTAAAGCTCTCACAAACTATTATTGACACATGGTTTAAATCTGCAGAAGTACTCTGGCAATGCAAGGCTTCAGTCTCTTCCACACAAATAGACCATCAAATGCACAGACAGGGACAAAAGGTGGAGATGTCTGGATCTGCATAAACAACAAGCAGAACTCTACAATAGTTAAACAGGATGATGGCCTGAATTTATACATGTGCAAATCACCATAGATAAAGTCCCGTAGCATACCCTAGCAAGCTATAGGTCACTCTCCATGTCTCAAGAATTCCATGGCTTGTACCTAGATCTATTGAAGATACTCACCATTAAAAAAATACCCCATTCCTGGGAGACTTTAACTACTCCTCTATAGACTGGGGAACATATACTGTCTCAAACTCACAGGCACAACCATTTCTGGACTTTTTAACACACAAATACCCTCGACCACATAGTGCGCACACCTCCAGATGTTCAAACATACTAGACCTGGTATGTAACAGTGTGGGGATCCAGTAACACACTGACTCATATTAAGTGTTTGATCCATCTAAAAATTCAAAAAACAAACTGGTGAAAAAAACACCCTTGCAGGTCCAGCGCCTTTAAACTCCTGGATTCAGATAGATGTGTACAAAGTTCTTTATAATCCACAGGTTATGTTGTAAACAAGAACGCCAATAAACGAAAAAACCCAAACTGAAATTTTATTAAGCTTAAAAACAAGCTTTTCGTCGGCGCTCTGCACCAACTTCCTCAGAAAACACACTGCACCACACATTTGTCTCACTATAAATACATCACTACTCAACTCAGATGCACCCCCTAGCGGCTCCCCTTTAAAAAGCACATAATTACACTTTGAAATTTTTAACTAAGAAGCAGCCAAAATATTCAACAATTTGGTATCTAATACTCATACCTGCTGTCAATGCTGGTAAACCTATAATGCTCCAAATATTGAATCTTAAAGCCACCATAATTATATATAAATACAAATGATAAAATGTGTCAATAACCACTTTTGTAATTTCATTCAACTTGGAGGCAATGGACATTGTGTCCATTATAAAGAAAAACTGGCGCTTATTAACCACCGAGTCAATAGGAGCATTTGGACTATTATTGGACTAAGGTTACTTTCAGGAGGGGCCTTAACATCAAAAACATCCTGGAGTCCAAAGTTGCTGGTGCCTCCCCCAGATCTGGGATGTTCAAATGTAACATGTGCAGGTACTGCAGATACATAAAAGCAAGTTCAGCTTTTTCCATCAGGGACAAGAAGTATCTCATACAAGGAAGATTCAATTGTTCCAGCAATCGGGTGGTATATTTAGCCCAGTGTTCGGTCTGTCCAGTTTCTACATCGGCAAGACTGATGGGAAACTTCAGGAATGGGTATATGAGCACTTATATGCCATCAGGAAGGAGAAGGTCGACATTGCTCTGGCCAAACATATATTAGATAACCCAGGCCACGAATTTTCGTTTACAGTGATCGATCAGCTAAACCAAGAGTTTATGGGGGGACCCGATTCTTTAAGACTAGAATGCAAGGAGTTGATGTGGCAACTTAAGTTGGAATCTTACCATTTACCTGGACTTAACAGTATGCTTTCCATCAGTTGCTTCCTCAAATTGAGAAGCCTAGTGAGGTGAAGCCCAATGGAGTGACTTAATGCCATCTGGGAACATATTTTTGGGTCCCACCATTTTTCATTATATTTGTGTTCACCATTTACTGTTTATATCAATGTTTATATTAACACTTGTGGGAATTTGTTTCCACTTTTATACTTATTTTTAACATATATTATAATTTTTCTTGTGGTTATTGACACATTTTATCATTTGTATTTATATATAATTATGGTGGCTTTAAGATTCAATATTTGGAGCATTATAGGTTTACCAGCATTGATGGCAGGTATGAGTAGTAGATACCAAATTGTTGAATATTTTGGCCGCTTCTTAGTTAAAAATTTCAAAGTGTAATTATGTGCTTTTTAAAGGGGAGCCGCTAGGGGGCGCATCTGAGTTGAGTAGTGATGTATTTATAGTGAGACAAATGTGTGGTGCAGTTTGTTTTCTGAGGAAGTTGGTGCAGAGCGCCGACGAAAAGCTTGTTTTTAAGCTTAATAAAATTTCAATTTGGGTTTTTTTCATTTATTGGCATTCTTGTTCACAACATAACCTGCGGATTATAAAGAACTTTGTACACATCTATCTGAATCCAGGAGTTTAAAGGCGCTGGACCTGCAAGGGTGGTTTTTTCACCAAGTGTTTGATCCAGCCATAATGGCAGACAGTGCCATTTTACAGAACGGTGACATCGTATTGTACAGCAAGCGTCCAATATCTGTTGTGGATCATCAGGAATGGCAGTGACACAATATTTAATTAATTAATTAATTGATTTATTGACATTTGGTTACCATGAAAATCTGACTGGATAGAAGCCCATTTTCAGTGGAGGCCTGAGGAGAAAAGCTCCAAGTTATAAAACATTTTGAGATCAATAATTTTACAATCTTCAAAATTAAGACAAAACATCTGCAGTTGAAATATTTATAACAAATTAGACATAATATAAAAACATTGGTTAAGAATCGATACAAGTTACATGACAACCATTTAATATTTACAGAAATTTTAGACAGTTTGTAGAGAAATTAATGTTAAGTTGGCCTAATAGGTTCATAGGTAGGTAGGTACTAGGCTATTGGCCCAAGGGCCTAAGTAAGCCTAGCCAACAAGGTTCCTGGGCTTACACCACCCAAGAAAGTTAATTTCCTGTGCCCCTGTCAAGCAGAACCACAGAAGTGATCACCGGGGTGCATTTCCTATTTCCCATCCACTTCATCAAGATTTTTCTTGAAGAGTGCTAATGAGGAACTTTGCTTGACATAGATGGGTAGCCTTTTCCAGAGTATGGGAAGTCTCTGGGACAGGAATCTATCAATCCAACATGTCCTGCAATATGAAGTGAGGAAAAAAGTGGACCTTCCCAGTAAACAAATGCAAATAAATAAATAAAAACAGACTTATGGTATATTTAGAGAGAAAGTCAGGGAAGAGAACTGGATAGAAGCAAGGAAGTAAGTGAAGAAGGGAGTGTAAGGAAGTGGAAGGAATGAAAAGGTACTTGTTCACATTTAGGGATATAGTTTATCCTAGGTTTGAGCAAGAATAATTGTGCAAGAGCAGTACATGAAGTCAGACAACAGCACAGGCACAAGACAATGTTATATTTACATTGTGTGGATTTGCTAAGGACTAGGCAAGAAAGCAACATGTGTAGTAAACAGGGCAGCCTTGCAGTTGTCAATTTGCTCTCACATCATTACCATGACAGTAAGTTGGAATGGCAACAGTAGTTTGAATGTAATATTTGTCAGACAGGACATCAGACATACTGGGAATTGCCAGCTGTTACACAGTATTATTTCAGTGATTTGTTTATAGATAATAACAGGGGAACCTACACACAGATGCTTACAGTTGTAAAGTTGAGCGAGAGAGAGAGAAAAAGTGTTGGAAGAACATACACAGTGCAGTAACCTATTAACACGAAGCACTAGGAAATGGAGTTTTCTGGTATTTCAAAGTAAGCACAGAGTAAAATAAGAAATAAAGGAACCTAGATCAGTGTGTTTACTAATGTATGAAATTCGCATCACTCATGCTTCTACAGAGATAATTTAATGTCTGTTCATGTGCATTACTGAATGCCTGTTTAAAAATATTTGTAATATGTTGAAGCCACCTCTGAAAAAGGGTTTTTGACTAAAACTAGTTGAACAATCCCAATAAATAAAAGCAAAATAAAAATAAAATAAAATAAATGGTACAATCTATAAAATCAGTGCACTTGGCTAGGCATTTGGAAATCACCACACATTAAACTAGAACATTACAGGAACGGAAAGCTATGTCTAGTAATACTTCAATCTTATGTCGTGCACATCCTTTCTGCAGAAGTCTTAGTGGGTCAGAAAGTCATGACAATTGCCTAGCATTCAATGATCAGAACACAACAAAATGTATTTCCTATGGAATGAAAGAAAAAGAAAGAATGTTTTCACTGTTGTTTAAAACTTGACTAACTCAGATGCTTTCTACAGAGCTTGCAGCAGCCATGTCTCAAAAAAACCCAAAACATCAGTGTAGATGGCCAGCAAAAAAATAAAATAAGAAATGAAAGGAGCACACAGTATCCTGTTTACTACAGTTTTAGCCTTGGTTTACTCATATGCTTTCAAGAGAGGTAGTAGTAAAGTCATTAAATGCCCGAAAGGCGGCTTTTCTTAGAAATCAAAAGGCATTGGCTAAACTAATGAATGGCTCAAAGTGAGAGTTGAGATGGAATCTGCTTAACATCTTTAAAATTTCCTGGAGGCACCCCTCTCCTCCACATGCTCAGAAAGGCATACTGAAAAAAGTATGGACCAGAATTAAAATAAAAAAACCCTGGGACTGCCCCTTTAAATATAGTTCGACAATGGTAGCTCATCATGTGTAGTCATGCTTTGTAAAAATGAGATTCCACATGCTGTTGAGATGGTGAACCCTCATAGGTCTTTCAGGAATATTCCAATAATTGACTAATCTCTAAGCTTTGGGATTGGCTCCTTGTTTATCCATCTCTCAGATGTTCCTCCAATCAGCTCCCCTGGATCCTCCTACCATTGTCTGTAACTGCCTTTAAATAACTGACCTGTCGAATGTAAAGTATTAGAACAGGAACACTCGTCCATCTACCTACTGAACTGAATAAACTACTTGAAACTTAAACAAGGCGTCTGTATTTCATTCAAAGGGAGGGTTATTGGATAGACAGAGTCTCCTAGACCTGTTAGCTAAAGTAATTTTATCTGGACTAATACTTTGCACTTTGCTTGTTGTTTGATATTCACTGCATTCTGACATTTTATTTTAATTTCCTATCTTTAGGCACATTTTGTTCAGTACTGCTGTTCCTTCCATTGTCCTGCTATTGCTAAATTATTTATTTTTTACAGCAACTCCACTGATATTCACAGATGTGGAGAAACTGCTTTATATATTAGAGACATATTTTGAAAAAAAAAAAACATTTGGTCAGAAAATCAAAAAAATGTATGTTCTTGTGATGTGACCAACTCTACTAACAGACAACTTATTAAAAAAACATTTAATCGAATTTGTTCTCTACAAAATGGAAAGGTCTGTGGATTTTTGGAGGGGGGGGCTAGACTCCCATGCCCTTTGTGTTGAGGGTCCACTTAAGCACACTAACTCCAGGATCGCTCCACTTCTAAAAGTAGAGAACAAAGTGGATGAAATGGTATTTGAAAGAAATGGCTTTTGACTAAAGAAATGCTCTTTTTTTATTTAAAGCAAAGTCAGGAATTATGTAGAAAATTCTTTTTGTAAACTGTTCTTTTCTTTTTCTGACTGCATCACAAGTCATTTGAGTACAACTACAGTTTCAGAAGAACATGCTTTCTTTGACTATTACTATATAAATCCTTTGCATTTATTTTGTGGCTGAATGGTAAAAAAATTATAACAAAGCTGAGGTAACTGTTGAGGTATTTTTTTTTTATTTTAAATTGTATTTTACTTAAATATTAATTAACAGAGCAACAAGGCCCAAGTGCCTGTCTCCAAGAAGTCACCAGGTTGGACCTTCAAGGTTAAGCGCCTTGCTCACACAATATGCAAATTGAAACAGAAGAAATCGAATAAAGGATGACAGGAACAGGATCACTTGTAGCTCATAGCTTGAATCTTCTGCACTAAACTCTACAGGTAACTTACAAGGGTGCCATGAATTTGTTAACATTTCAGATACTCAGTTTACTGTATTCAGGGTTGTGTGGTAGCTGGAAGCCTCTACCAAGCTAGCAGCAAGTTTAGTCACAGAACCAGTCCTTGATAGGATGGCATTTGCTTTGCAGGATCTGCATTAATGATGCTACACACACATAGATTAAAGTATCACCATTTAACATGTACATGTACGTATACACACACACACACACACACACACACACACACACACATATGGACAGTTTGAAGATTACTGATTCATCTAGCTACATGTGTTTGGAATATGGAAGAAAAACAATCAATCTGGTGAAAACCAATTTGGACACGAGGAGGACATACAAACTCCGTACAGAATGCACCCAGTCCAAGAACCGTAGTGAAGAACTAAGCAGTGGGAAGCACAAACATTAACTACTGCTTCACTGTGCTGCTACCACTGAGGTATTAAGCACAAATGGGATATCTTGAAAAGGTTGCCCTGGCAAGCCATTTTATATATATATATTTTGAATTCTACATATGATTGTACTTAAAAAAGGTTCACATTACAGATGGGACTCAAGACTTTTGGGGGCAGAGGAGAGTATAAATCTGGCTACAAAACTGCACTGTGATAAGCACCAGCCGAGGATATGTTACACCTTGCCCCTGACAAAAGTCATCTATCTTCTGACTGGTCTCAGGAGTCAAAGATCCAACAAAATGCCATTCCTTTGGACATGATCCTAGTTCTCACACTGTCTGTTTTAAGAATCACATTCAGAACCATGCAGTTTTAATCATCCGTGTTCGCCCTCTGCAACCGGAGTATATTTTAAGCTGTTCTACTGTGCCACCCTTTATATATGGTTCTCAATTTCTTTTTTAAACAGGTTTCACACAAAAGTGTGCAATCAAGCACTAAATACAAAAAGAATAGTAACGCAGCATTAATTGTTAAAATGTGTCAAAAATACAAGCAGGATGAAAATAAGAAAAAAAATGTTTAACTACCTAAGCATGGACACCACATTAATGCTGTATTCAGAATTCAACTGCAAGCCAAAAGCATGGCAGAATTCTGTTGCAAGAAGGGAGCTGGCTCACAGAAATGGCACCATTCTGTTGCAAGAAGGGAGCTGGCTCACAGAAATCTGGAGGACAAGGTTACCAGTGTTTCTCACTCTGAAGAGCCAATCGAAACAACGTGATACAAGTCATAACGGTATCCCCCTACTGCCTTCCTATCAATAAGGGACATGTGACAACACACTACAGCATTCAGTTACAGGATTAGACTGGAACAACAGAAGTAGCAAAAGATGAAAATTCAGTCCAACTGTGAGATCTCCGTGAAGGAAAGGATCACTGAGGCTTACAAACAACAGAAATTTAAAGATCTAAGAATTCAGGGCTGATGGAAAAGGCTGACAGTGTTCTTTAAATAATCCTCATCATGACGAGAGGGAATTTGCAGATATTTTGCAACTCCTGGTCATAACATGGACAAAGATGAACAACAAAACACTGTAGCAGTGTAGCCCCATTTCTTTACATGCCAAAGGGAAGGTACAGTACAGTTGGAAATGACATGCAATTAAGCAGAGGAAAGCTAATGAAGACAGTGTAGAACATAAAGTACAAAACCATCTTCAGACTTCAAATGTCACAGTTATTGCTGTCTATTGTTAACCAAACGTTGTGCGTCTGCTATTCAACAAGAAGTTAAATTACTTTTCTTAGAAATGATTCATTTCTTTTGTATATAAAAAAAATTAAAATGAAAGATGGCAGATTTGTGGGTGTACTTTAAGGATGTTTGGAAAAGAGAACGCAGCACTGATGTAACTCATTTAACTTGTACAACAATTTGGGTTGTTTGCAAATTTTTGAAGTAATATCAAATGGAAAGACTACTGCAGTTCTTAGAAGCCCAAAGAATATAAGCACACATTTCTCAACTGTAATAGTGGTTTTCAGAGTTCAATCTTAAGAACTATTTCTGTCAGAATTCCATTTTAAATATGTTTAGAAAAGCTTCAAGGCTGTACCTTCCATCCTGCCTTGAAGTAATACATGCACCACCATCCCTGGATATCACAAAATTAACCTGTGTCATACTTTTCAAAGTAAGCTGGTTTGAAGACGTATGCCGTTTACCATCTGTACAGCTGAAAGCTGAATAATTTTATTTCCAAACTCCATGGATATTGTGTGGTATGCTTTACATATTTCTTGTATCTTCTGCCTTTCTGTAAGAGAAACAGGATGCAAGTTTCCCATAAACCTTTTGTCTGGAGAATGAAGACCTTAAATGCAACAGACCCTAAGTTTGAAGATTGATGTACTGACTGAAAAAGAAGATAATTTATTTGTAAAAAGCTGCACTATAAATTTTTAGCAGAAATCACATAGTGGATAACTTACCGCAGTAGTTCGTGTGTGGTCACTGTTATAATCATAATGTTAGGATCAGACAATCTGACATCTGGCCTGACTTTCAGAGCCAAACACCCTTCCCCCATGGCTGGAGTGACGTCACCTTAGTACCTGCTCACTACATTTTTGGATCTTTCTTTATCAGGTTAATACTTCACCTAAATAAGTCTGTTAGCACTGAAAGATTTCTCAAGGAAGGATCTGTGACTTAAGAATCCAAGTCCACCTGAAAAGCCTTCTTAAGGAGAGGAGAGGGTCAACTGAGTAAAGATAAGGATGGGGAAGAGGGGGAAGTGGAACACACCATGGTCCCCAAGTGTCCCCAAAAGTAGAGGAGATGGAGGGAGGAGTCAGAACTGCCACAGTGACCATACTCAAACATCTACTACTATGGTAAGCTGCCCACCCAACTGTACTTTTTTCATATGGGTCACTGTTGCAGGTTAACATTAGGGAAAATGATCAAATCTGGCCCTATCAGATAGGGTGGTGGCTCCCTGTTGGGGTGAAGAGTGAAGCTTGCCCTTCAGAATGGCAAAAACAAATTTTCCCTCAGCCCTGGAGATTACATTTGCGTGTAGTGCTTTGATATGGTGTGGGCAGAGGAAAATGTAGATGCATCTTGGAGGACCACGGGGGGGAGCTAACCTCTTTAAAGAAGACAGTGGTAGCCACTAAATCCTCCACTGAATGGGGTCTGACTTCCCTCTGTAGAGTCCTTCCATGAACCTTGTAAGAGAATTTAATGTTGTGTGATATCCATTCAGAGATATTTTGTTATGTTAGTGACGACCTTTGTTTGTTTTCTGAAAAGGAGACAACTAACTGTTCTGAACTTTTGGTCACTTTACTTCAGGTTAGGTAATATCTCAGTTGTCTATGGATGTCTAAAGAGTGCAACATCCTTTTCAGTTTATTCCAAAGTCTATGAAAACTACAGGAAACTGGACTGCTCCATTTAGAAATACTTTTGCAATAACTTTTGGCATGCAAAATGGGTTAGTGAGCAGGGTCACCCTACCTCCATGGAATATCAGAATAAGATCTTTACACACCAGAGCATGGTATTCCAAGCCTCTCCTACCTGAAGTAACACCAACAAGGAATGAGGTTTTCCAAGTCAGAAATGTTAAATGTACTACAGCAGCTGATTCAGGGGAGGGAGCAATGTTAGTTTCTCCAAAACAAAACTCAATCCCAGGCTGGGGCCAGGTGTCTCCTGGGAGAACTAAGGTGGCTGATGCCCTTCAGGAATTGCTTGACCGCAGCACTGGATGCCAGTGGGGGATCTAAGGGTAGGAAAATAGAAATGACTGAAGATTTACCTTTACAGAGGCATAAGCTAAGCTAGTGGAAAACAGTACAGATACTGAAGAATCGCTGACATGCACATCCACCTGTTTTGGATGCTGCTGCTTCTTTTGGTCCCAGAAGGACTATCTTTTCTATTTAGTGAGCTATGATTTTCTTGTATTCTGTCTTCTACCTTTCCTCATAATTTTCTGCAAATCCTGAGACTGAAGGCACCCAAAAAGTAACACGGTCATACCTTCCAAGCTGCTCTATGTAAAAAGGTTCACGTACTGCAGCAGCAGTAGAAGTTTCACCCTTCCCTTTTGAACTAGATGCAAGAAACTGTGCTGTCTTGGCTAGAAAGAGGAAAATTAAGACCACTACTTCTCCTCCTCCTGGTGGTGCAGCGGTAGCGTTGTTGCCTCACAGCAAGAGGTTCTCCCATTCGATTCTCGGCTGGAGTGTGGGGAGTGCCTTCTGTGTGGAGTCTGCATGTCCTCCCCGTGGTTGGGTGGGCGTTCGAAAGACATGTGTAAATGGGCGTGCCTTCGATGAAGGTTGAACATCGAGCTGGCACCTCGGCGTTCGTGAAAATCTACTGCCAATCATTAGTGGACTGGAGTTCTGCTGTGGCGACCCCTAACCGGGAAAAGCCAAAAGACAACAACAACTTTTCCTCCTCCTCCAGTTTTTAAATTACTCTATTGAGTAAGAGTACATGAGGAAAAGCATATAGAAATATACTCCACCTAGTTCAGGGAAAAGGCACCCACTGCCAAAAGCTAATTTATTTGGTACTATGGAACAGAATTTCCTTAGCTGTCCATTGCTCAGAAAGACAACTAGATCCATCTCTGGTACATCCCAGAAAGACTCCTTGTGTTGCATTCACTTGCATGGATTTGCTGAGGTTCTGCTCAACTGATCTGTTATGGAGTTCACCTGTGCTGCTATCAGAGTTCCTTTTAAGATTATGCTGACCTCCAGTACCTGCACCCTGGTTTATACAGATACCCAGCAGATGTAACAGCATGTTCTACCCTTTACGTTTATACCACAGAACTATGGCAATGTCTGTGATGACATTCAGTATCCCATGTCTTCAGACTGTCTTGAAGCTATTGAGGGTTTGAATAAAGAATAGTTGGGTAAAATCTTACAATAACCATATATGTCCTCTTCTATGTTGCAGTATTCCTTGCGTATGGGTTGTATTCTGCCCAACGACCCAGCATCCAGTCTGTATACAAGAGCTTAGAGCCACTGTACATGGGACGTCACGCGTAGGCACAGACACTGTCAGCCATAAAAGGGATGTCCGCATGTACCATCCTCAGAATAAGAAGGCCTCATGAGGATGAACCCCCAGGGATCTTAAGTGGATCATCCTAGGAAACAGCAAGCTGAAGGGGGAAGGTGGGAGGGATAGAATATTGCAACACAAAACAGAAGGACATGTATGGTTACGGTAAGATTTTACACAGCTATTCTATGTCCTTCCATTTAATGTTGCAGTATTCCTCACATACAGGAGGGTGCCAGAGCTGAAAAGAGACCCAGAGAGGATGACAGAGAAGGAGAAACTAAGGAGGAAGCATTTTCTAAACATCCATGCAGAATTGCCCTAGCTAATCCTGCTCTGGATCTGGAAACAGTGCCTAATTTATAATGTTTGGTGAAAGTATGAACAGATGACCAGGTGGTTCCTTCCAAAATGGAGTGGGCATCTAAGCCCTTGAAGATGCAACTGACCTAGCAGAATGTGCCCTGACAGCTGCTGATAAGGATTTTCCATGGAATTCATAGCAAAACACAATAGCCTTAGAAATACACAACAAAATGGTCTGTTTGGAGACAGGGGAGCCCAGAGCCCTGGGATGAAATGACACAAAGTTGGTTAGACTTCCTGATGGACTTTACCTTGACCAAACAAAATCTAAGTTGTATATGCATGTCTAAGGAGTGTTAAATCCTCCAGGACTGAGGTGATGAGAAGAAGGTAGGCAGTTGTATGTATTGATTAAATGAAAATTTGTTCACCACTTTTGGCATGAAGGAAAGGTTAGTTCGCAAGGACACCCTGTCCTTGTGGAAGACCAGAAAGAGGGGTGAGGCCATTAATGCCTGAATTTCAGGAACCCTTCTGGCAGAAGTTAAAGCTACCAGAAGCACTGGTTTCCATGTGCAAAACTTTAGGGAAGCAGACGCTGCTGGTTCAAAAGGTTCCCTATTAGTTCAGCGAACGTCCAAAATGTCAGACACCGCTTTAGTGACAGCTGATTGTCAAAAAGGCATGGAACAGCGATTTTTTTTCCTAGGAAAAAAAATCACTGGGCCGTTTTCGGGACTTTGCCATTTCCTCCACTGTGGTGCGATCTCGGAGTTGGTATATTTAACTAGGGGTGTGTGGGGTGCACAGCCCTCCACTTTATTTTTTTTTTTTGTGGACCAGCAATTTAGGTGTCGATAAAGGGGCTTTCAACATTTTGAAACTTTGTTTCTTTAATAGGGAAGCGGTTCAAAAGTTGCCTGGGTAAGTTTTTTCAGTACATAATTGAGATCCCAGGGAGGAGGAACTAGTTTCCTAGGGGGTCTTAAGTGTAGGTCACCCTTTAGAAAAAAGCTTAACTTCTAGCCTGGAAGCTAGGGGAGGGGTCAAAGGCAAGCAGGCAGACAATACAGAGCAATAGACTTTAACTGAGGAGTAAAAGGCCACTGTTGAGTAGCTCACACAGGTAAGAAAGCACTACAGGAATATCCGCACCAAAGAGATCCACTTTCCTTTTTTGTCACCAAATGGAAAATCTTCTCCACTTGGAGACATAAGATTTTCTAGTAGTGGGTTTCCTGGCCTCCTGCAAATCTCTTAGCATGTCCTTAGAGAATAGGTGCCTGAAAGGGATCAAAACTTGATCACCCAGAGGGTGAGCTGTAGAGTTAGCAAATGTGGATGGATCAATGATCCCTTGTCCTGAGTGCGAAGGTCCAGCCGGTGTGGTAACTTGTAGTGATGACCCTTGGCTAACTGCAGAACAGGGAACCAGTGCTGTCCTGGCCAAAAGGGAGTCACTAACAAGATTTTCAGTTTCTCCTGTAGAATTTAAAACAAGACTTTCTGAATTAAGGGGAGGGGGAAGCATAGAGAAATCTCCCCTTCCATGAGAATAAGAGGGAATCCACCTTTCACACTTTCACACTTGAGGATGAGGGACCCTGGCACAGAAGCGAGGAAGTGGTCTGTTCATGGGGAGGCAAATAAATCCATCTCTGGAGTACCCCACTGGTGAACTAGGTCCAGGAACACATCCCCGTGCAAGTGCGACATCCACTCATGAGATTGTGTCATGGACCTGCTTAATGCATCTGCCACTGAGTTTTGTGCTGAAGGAAGACACACAGCATGTAGAGTTACCTTGTATAAGGCAGATAATTCCCAGGCTTTGATGGCCAAATGACAGAGGAGATGAGATTTTGTGCCCCCCTGCTTGTTTAGGTACCAAAGGACTGTGATATTGTCTATGAGGATCTGAAGTGGTCCTGGCAGGAATAGAGTGTGAAAGGTCTGTAAGGTTAGAAGCGAAGCTCTCATTTCCCTGATGTGTATATGTTCCTTCCTTTGAGAATGGGACCAAAGCCCCTGAACTTTCCTGGAAGCAAAGGTTGTTCCCCACCTCAAGTCTGAGGCATCTGTGAAGAGATGCTAAGCTGGTTGAGGAGCCTGTAGAGGAACGTCAGGGTTCAGACTGAGTTGCTGCATCCCCCAAGCTAACTCTGCTTTCAAGCAGGGAAAAAGAGGGATCAGGACATCTAAAGGATAAATATGTGACCAAACTGTCTTGAGAAACCACTGGAACCTTCTCGCGTGTAGCCTTCCAAGGGGTAGCATGGGAATGGTGGAGGCCATAAAGCCCAGTAGTCTCAGAAATTCCATGGCCGTGATGGAAGGGAGAGGCAGAAGAGCCTCCATGAATGCTCTGAGATGGGCTTTCTCCACAGGGAAAAAAAACATCATCAAATCTGTGCGAAACCTGCACCCCAGGAAGATAAGATCTTGAGTTGGTATGAGACAAGATTTTTTGAGATTTACTGTGAAACCCAGTGCCTGCAAAAAGGGAATGGCTAAGTTCAAATGTTGATTTAAAGAGTCTAGGCTGCTGGCCAGAAACAGCAGATTGTCTAAGGGTAAACTTGAATTCCTTTCAGCCTTAAGTATACAATGGCTGGGGCTAGGCACTTTGTGAATACCCTAGGACCAGTAGACAGACCAAAGGGCAAGGCAGTAAATTGAAAGGGCAAAGAACCTGCCGAGAAGCGAAAACATTTTCTGAAAAGGGGGTGTTATGGATACATGCAGGCATGCTTCCCTGAGGTCCAAAGAAGCCAAGAAAGCTTCCGGGGGGCCAGGGGCAGAGGAGTGGGTAGGGATAGCATTCTGAAGGAAGGAACTACCAGGAAGGTGTTTAATAGGGATAGATCCAGAATAGGCCTCCAAGGGCCATCTTTCCTTGGAACTAGAAACATCCTGGAGTAAAAACTTCTCTGCTTACCTGGACGAACAGACTGAATGCTGCCATGGTTGGAAAGCTGGTCCAGGATCAAAGGAAGCAGATGTAGTTGACTGGAGGGAGGTTGAATAATTCCCTGAAAGGGTTGGAGGGTCTTCCAAGTCATGAAGTATCCATTTTGGATGATAGAAATCACCCAGGAGTCATGAGTGATCTCCATCCAAGCTGGTAGGGAGAGGGGAAGGTGAATGGACAAAGGGGTATGACTTGGGAGAGGGTTCAAGGCATCACAGAGAACTTTGTCTTGGCTGAAAGGTCTGCTGAGGAGAGGTCACAACACCAGCTGTAGGAGTCACAGACTTGACCTGTGGATGCCTTCTGAAAGGCTTGCGGGGTCTAGTTCTAGAAGGAACAGAAGTGGAAGACCGGGAAGATTTCCAAACAAAGAAAGTCTTGGCAGGGAAATTTCTATGAAATTTTGGAACTGGTGAAACCAGAAGGCATTTCACACCCTGGAGTTCCTTACCATTTTCCTGCAGAGACTTAAACAACTCTGCAGCTGTGTTTCCAAACAGTGAAGAATTGTCAAGAGAAGCATCAAGCAATTTTGCCTTGATGTCATCAGGAAGTGCCTGGTGATATAGCCAGGAATGTCTTCTTAGAACAGAAGCTGAGGCTGCTGCTCTGGCTGAGGCCTCCACTGCATTGTAACTGCACTGAATAGAGTGTCTATCTACCTGAGAGGAAGATAATAGGAGAGTAAGGGCCTGAAATTTACTCTCCAAATCTGGCAAAGAGACAAGAGCCTGTGTGGCCTGAGTAAGCAAGGCTAGAGCATTACTGGACATGTGTGTCTGATAATTAATTGCCCTGATAGCCAAGGTAGAAGAGGTAAATATCTTTTTGCCCAACCTTTCCAAAATTTTACTCTCCTTATCAGAAGGAAGTAACTTGTTGAAGGTGATAACCGTGAAGACTTATCTGAAGTAATGGAAACCACAGCAGGATCAGATGAGGCAAAGGCCGGGCCCGCTATGGGTGAAGTTGAAGCTGTAGGGCTCAAGGCCATCAGGGCCTTGATGAAGCCCTGAGAAAAAACTTCCCAATCTGATGTAGGAGTAGAGGGAGCTGGAACATGCCTAGCCTTTTGCTTCTTTTTCACATGTATTTTCTGTTAAGGCGAGAAAGCAGGCAAAGGCTTAACTTCTGGTAACTCTTTGGACAAGGAAGCTGGAAAAGTTCTCGAGTCTTCTGCAATTAATAGCCGCAGTTCCTCCAAGTTGTTCAGACTGGATGTCTGCATAACCTCAGACTTGCCAGGACCCGCACTCCTGATGGCTTCCAAACCAGTACCTGTCGAAGCAGTGGACCCTACCTCCGATCATACCACCAGGTTTTCATCAACCTCAAGGGGTACATCAGAGGAAGCAGGTGCAGATGAAGAGGATTCTTGGCCTAGCCTTGCAGACCTTCTTCTTTACAGATGACTCAGTAGTACTTGTGGAGCCCTCCATAGCACCCCTAGCCAAACGCTCTAAGTCTTTGGTTTTCTAAGTATAAGTTCAAAGCTGACAGACAACTGCGCAAAGTTTTAGGGACGAAGGCCTGACAAATAGAACAGGACTGGTAGACATGAGTAGGCCCTAAACAAAACAAGCACAGCTCATGACTGTCCTTATGTGGAATTTGCCTTCCACACCTACACTTGCCCTTCCTGGATGACATTAACAAAACAAAAGGCAGTAGCAATATATTACATTCCCTATAGGATACTTATCTGATCCGATGGCAGATCAAACTTACGAGTCAACCTTTCCAAATGGCGTCAAAAAAGTTCTGAGGATGGTAAGTGCGGACGTCCCTTTTATGGCTGGCGTTGTCGTTGCCTACATGTAACATCCCATGTACAAGCAGTGGCTCTAAGTTCCTGCATACAGGCCAGACATCGGGTTGTTGGATGGAATACAACCAATATTTAAAGAATACTGCAACACTGAATAGAAGGACATCAGCCATAACTTCTTTGATACTTATATGTAGTTTCTCCTTCCTGGGAATGCTCTGCACTCAGAGGCCCAAGGTATGTCAGAAGCATCTGTGGTCAACAATCGGTTGGGTTTGCCTGTTGGAAGGACATACACTCATTATTTTACAATTGCTACATACATTACATTTCCCTCCTTAAACAAGGCTGAACTGGTATGGTGTCCACCAGCAACTGAGACTATTTGTCCCAAATACGCTTTAGAAATCACTGCAGTTTCCTCATGTGCAGTCTTAACAGGAGGAACCATCAGAATGGTGAATGCCATGTGGCTTAAAATGATAAGTCACTTTTCTAACATGTCATGTAAGAAGGCAGTGAGGGAGTTTACCTTCTCCCACAATAGGTAAGTTTTATCTGCATAGCTATCTAGAAGTGCTCACAAGATGACTACATTTCTGGCTAGGCACAACTTGACTTCTCATTGAGAGAGAATCCCAGTCTATTGAAACAATACAGAGTATGCTCCAGTACCCTCAACATCTCAGTCTGTGTCTGTGGCTATATTAGGCAATTGTTCAAGAATGGGCAAATACAGATGGCCTTGGCCCTTTAGTGTGCCACCACAGGGGCCAGGCATTTTGGAAAAAAAAAACCTCTGGGCTCAGCAGCTAAATGAAAAGGCAAGGATGTACACTGAAAGTGATGGTCCTCTGACACAAGTCTCAAATACTCCTGGTGTAACTTGAAAATGGGGATATGAAAGGAGGTATCTTTGAGGTCTAGTGCCACAACAAGAGCCTGTTGGGCTATAAGGGGTAGTAGGGTCTGCAAAGTTTAACACCTTAATCTTTGGGATCTTAAAACTTGTTTAGTCTTGACAACTCTTATATGAGTTGTGATGAATGGAGATACTGCCAGCCCAGCTAGCTGGAATTTTGTAAATAATGATATGTCATTGGTGAATATCAAAATAATTTGTGTAAGATGCTTGTGTTACAAATGTATTAGAACTGTATGTCATCTGTATATCAAACTGCCTGTACAGACATGGGTTGAAAAGGGTATTTGCAAAAGTCTTGTGTTTAAAATGGATCCACAGTGTGCCCTACTGGGAAAAAACAGAAAGGTACATACACTATTGTAACTGTTTAAATGTATATATTTTAACAGTGGAAAGTGGGATACAGGAGGTTAACCTCAGTCTAGTAAATTTTAGAAAGATACCTAAAATTAAATTACTTTATGGCTAGGCCATAAAGTTTTCAATACAGCAACAGACACAATGTCTGTACTAGGAAACTTTCTCTATTGTCTTTATGGTGAATTAATTACTTGTCTTGAAAGCATGACAGAATGCAATTGTTTTATGACTTCCAGCATCTGCCAGAGATCTGTGGAGAAGCCCTTGTCTATGTATTTTTACAGGTAGATGCTAAATGCCAGCTACCATCAATGGTTGTTTTGGGTCTGGGAACTAAAAGTCAGATGACAAGAAATGTTGTCATTCTGCAAGCTATCCCAGAAGTAATATTTTAGATATTAATTTGAGAAATCTCTTAGTGAGACAGGGCATTCTGTCTTAGACCTGACATCAGCTAGAAGATCCATTCACACATCTGCCTTGCTCTATTAGTAAGTTCTTAGGTTATAGTAATTCTCTTAGATTCAGTCAGGAATATAGTGAAGCTTATGTCACTGTGAATATTAGTTTGGACACCCTTTGTTAAGGGACTTAAAGTAGATGATAAAGAATGACTGATGGCAGTAATAACTGCCTTATAGTCTGGGCAGAAGGGGGCATAGCTAGTTAACCTGTGCCAGCCTTTCCCAGATGTGTGTGTGTG
This sequence comes from Protopterus annectens, assembly GCF_019279795.1. NCBI lineage: Eukaryota > Metazoa > Chordata > Ceratodontiformes > Protopteridae > Protopterus > Protopterus annectens. Next base: position 1,474,124,782 of record NC_056735.1, read on the forward strand.
TCAGCAACTTGGACGGGGACATGAAGCACTGGTTGGACAGAGAGGGTGCTGGAGGTCTTAGCTTGGTCACTCAGCTGAGATCTCAACTCTATAGCTGTGCCAGTGGGGAGTCTTATTGGGGATCTGGAGAAAGAGTGAGAAACCAATCTTGGACTGACTGTGGTCTCTGTGTGCTCTTAAGGGAAAATGCACTTGATGCAGAGAGCTGCATCTGGAAATACTGTGTGTGTGCTTGTCATCCTCTCAGTGAACGTCCCCCACTATTGCCAGTGGTGAGGATTACTGGTCCAGTAGTGGGACATCACAAGAGTCTCCAGGATCCATCCTTTCTGACTATGAGGAACAGCCCTGAATTAAACCTTTTAGTCTCCTGCCTGGCTCTGCTATCAGTGAGATAATGAGATGTTCTTGATCTTCTGGACATTGTTTTAAGACATCTTCATTGTGGTCTGACTAGAAACTGCAGCTTGCAACTTTTAAAGACAATTTGTAAATCCCAATGGTCTATGGCTCTGTCTAAACAATGCTGGTAACAGGAGAACAAATGGCCTACTATCATGGTCAAATATGGGAGGGCCAGGGGCTAGGTGGTGATGGAGGAACAGGAACTTGAAGGAATGAAGGCTGGTCTATCCATAGCAGCTCCCTGTACAGGCATGGGTCCTGAAGGCTTTCTACTGCTCCCTGTTACATAGCTTTTTTTTTTTATTTACCTTTCAGGTGTTTACATTTGCCTCAACTCCAGTGGTAATGTATTTACGGTGGGATAATTTCTGTTGTATTTTGGAACAGGGTGATGAAACGTTTTACCAACTCCCTGGTTTTCCCTTTGACCTCATCTTTTGAAAATGTTGTAGGAAGTGGTCCACAGAGCAATTCTTTATCTCAGGAGCATTAAAGAGTTGCACCTTCACATCCTTGGACATGGACCAAGTCTTCTGCCAAGACTCTCCTAATCACTGACCCTGTAGAAGCAGCCTTGGATGCTGCAGCCAGAGGATCATGTCCATATTTTAAGACATGTTTTTCCTATCACTGTGCAGTCTAGACCTGGCTTCATCCTGCACTCCCGTAAAACTATTTTGTCGTTGCTTGAGGACATATTTAATGGCATTTCAAAATGTGGGTCTGGCAGTTCAATGCCCTACAATGACAGGGTTTTGAAGTGTACACTTTTCTCAGATTTGCTGAGCAGTCTGCTCTCCTTTTCACTGAGTAGAGTATTTCACCCAAGAAACAGCCTTACATCCTTAGTAGACTCTGAGGGCACTGTATCTGGGTCTGCTATAGAATTTTATTATTTTATTTATTGTTACAAATGCCTAAGAGAATCCTACATCCTTTAAAAACATTCAGGCCTGTTGGAGCTGAGAGTTTGGAAGTATGGCTTTTGGAACGTAACTTCAAAGTCACTTAAGATGACTTTCTGGACTGGAGGAATAGCTACTGGTTTGGGAGGCTTTGTTACAAACATCCAGGTATTGCTTCTGGGAGACATAGGACTCATGAAACATTGGAAATGTGTCCTGAAGAACAAAAAAGCATCTCCAAAAGACAATCCCCAAGACAGAACCCAAACTGTCCTCACTGCCTTTATCATAGACAAGGGAAGAAGACATCTATGATTTGTTGTCTGGGTGGTCCTTCTCCTCCTCCTCAGATTCAGAGCAGTTTGTCTCTCTCACAAGGGAGACTTCCTTCTTCATTTTGGCTGGAGGGGCTCCTGACACTGACAACTAATCCTAGCCAGCACACTACTCAGGAACTGAAGAAAACTCTTAGTTCAATCCTTGGAGTGAGGCTAACTGCAGTTAGCAGCAGCTGACCTACCAAGAGACAGTTGTTTAGGCTCAGCCTAGGGTATAGGCTTCAGCTGCCTAGGTCTTGGAAGGGTGAGTGGCTATGAGGACTGTTGAACCTGAGGGGAGATATCTCAGGATTCAAACTTCTTGATAGCATGGATATTCTCTTCAACAAAAAGCCTGGGAAATCTGTCCTCCTCCTCTTTTAAGAGGTGTTCCTGATCAGGTGTTGGGATGACTTTTAGTGTGGGCTGCTGAGTCTGTGTTTTGGTCTGGTGGAACAAAGCTGAAGCCATGATGGACAACCAAGAAGCAGCACCATCAGCTGTAACAGGTATCTAGGTCATGGTCTGATTAAGAGTCTCTCCACAGCTGACTTCCTCAGATCTTGGAGCCTCATGTAATCAAGTTAATTTGAGGGACAGTCTGAAGGGACATCCATATTACCCTGCTGTTCTGATTCAGCAGACATGGCAGACAGCCCTAAGATGGCTGCAAAGTCTCTCCTTCTTCAGTTATGTCTGGATGGTCTCCTACCCTCTCCGAATATTTTTTTTTGGCCAAAAGTCCAGAAAGCTCTAGCAATTAGTGGCAGTAGGTTTTAGACCTAGGCAGTATACATACTGGTTGTGGTAAAGCTTGTGAGGAAGCTAATGCCTGCGGCATACCTGTTAGCTTTCTCTGGGGTGGACATACCTTACACATCCGTCTATTGTGTCTGCTCCCCAGGTGCCTGCTAAAACGCAAACTTGGAAAGGAAATTCACCATACAAATTTGTTATAATGTAGGTAGAAAACATTCCACAATAAGATACTTATGTGCTCCAGCTCTTTTAATCATATGTTTGACATGCATCGGACTGTGATGCACTCCCTTGATGGGATATCTAATGTACCAAGAAAGACATAAGATGATACAGACAGATGTCACCTACAGTGGCTATAAAAAGTTTACACCCCTGTTAAAATGCCAAGTTTTTGTGATTTAAAAAAATGAGACAACAATAAATCATTTCAAAACTGTTCCCACCTTTAATGTGACCTATAACCTGTACAATTCAATTGAAAAACAAATCTGTTAGGGGAAAAATATAAAAAATAAAAAATGTACAATAAGCTGGTTGCATAAGTGTACACACCCATAAACTAATACTTTGTTGAAGCACCTTTTGATTTAATTACAACATTCAGCCTTCTTGAGTACACACCTGCCATCAATTAAAGAGACTCTGATTAACCCCAAATAAAGTTCAGCTGAGCTAGTAGGATCTTCCCGACATTTACTCAGTTGCTTGCTACAGAAAAAGCCATGGTTCGCAGAGAGCTTATAAAGCATCAAAGAGATCTCATTGTTGAATGGTATCAATTGGGAGAAGGATACAAAAAATTTTCCACATCACTGGATATGCCATGGAAGACGGTGAATGCATTCATCAAAAAGTGGAGAAAATATGGGACAACAGTGACGTAGTAAAGAACTGGGTGTCCCTCAAAAATTGATGAAAAGACAAGACAAAAACTGGTCGGTGAGGCTGCCAAAAGACCTACAGCAACACTGAAGGAGCTGCCGGAATATCTGGCAAGTACTGGTTGTGTACTACATGTGACAACAATCTCCCGTATTTTCCATATTTCAGGGCTATGGGGTAGGGTTGCAAGACAGAAGCCTTTTCTTGCACAGAAAAACATCCAGGCCTAGCTGAAATTTGCAAAACAATACATCAGGTCTCCCAAAAGCTTATGGGAAAATGTATTATGGTCTGATGACACCAAGGTTGAACTTTTTGGCCAAAATTCCAAAAGGTACGTTTGGCGCAAAAACACTTCGCATCACCAAAATAACACCATCCCCATGGTGACGCATTGTTATGGTAGTATCATGCTTTGGGGTTGTTTTTCTTCAGCTGGAACTGGGGCTTTAGTCAAGGTGGAGGGACTTATGAACAGTTCCAAATACCAGTTATTTTTGGCGCAAAACCTTCAGGCGCCTGCTAGAAATCTGAAGATTATGAGGAATTTCACCTTTCAACACAACAAGGACCCCAAGCATACATCCAAATCAATAAAATAATGGTTTCACCAGAAGAAAATTAAAGTTTTGGAATGGCTCAGCTAGAGCCCAGACCTAAATCCAATAGCAAATCTGTGGGGTGACCTGAAGAGAGCTGTGCACAAGAGATGCCTTCGTAATCTGACAGATTTGGAGTATTTTTGCAAGGAAGAGTGGGCAAATATTGCCAAGTCAAGAAGTGCCATGCTGATAGCCTCCTACCCAAGAAGACTGAAAGCTGTAATTAAATCAAATCATGCTTCAACAAAGTATTAGTTTATGGGTGTGCACACTTATGGAACCAGCTTATTGTACGTTTTTTATTTTTTATATTTTTTCCCCTAACAGATTTGTTTGTCTTTCAAGTTAATTGTACAGATTATAGGTCACATTAAAGGTGGGGAAAGTTTAAAATGATTTATTGTGGTCTCATTTTTTATATCACAAAAACCTGGCATTTTAAAAAGGGGTGTGCAAACTTTTTATATTCACTGTATGGACCACATATGTAAAGATGTCTAAGACAAAGTGACATTGGTTAGGCTTTGGGAGAACAGTATGAATCTCTGAGAGCTGGGTCAGACATCAGACTCAGCACGCAGCAGAGATTCCAGAGACAACAACCATTGTTCAGATTCATCCTTTTCTGGGGCAAGATACCCCTGGAGCACATTCATTCTCCAATCTGGCCAGAGTGATCCATGGCATGGCCAACAATAAGGCAGCCACAAAGGGATTCATGATCCTAGCCTCTAACCCTGCTTTCTTAGTGATAGCATAAGCACCCACATATCACAGTGGGGGTACCAGTGTTTCCCAAGCAGGAAAATGCATGTCCACACATTCGCCCTGCAACTACTACTAGGATCCTGGCTTGGGTACACCCTCCCACAATTATGGCCTAGCTGTTGGAACCAGCTTTCATATACCCCGGGAGTGGTTGACCCAACAGATAGTGAGCTACCAAATCCTTTCTTCTATGCTGGCAAAAAGCTGATTCCTTCCTAACGTTTAAACCCCACACTTCCAGAATCTAAGCTGCTGTTTGAACCAGTGTCTTCTGGGCCCCAAGTGGATGTACTTACATTTCATAGTTCTGGGTCTAAATTCTTCTGTATCTTTCCCTTTGGACTGTGCAGTGTTTTATCGTAGGCCCTTTCCTTTTCACAATGTTCATGCTTCCACTGGCCTGATTAGAAGGAGAGGTCTAGAATACCATTGATGTATTAATGACACCCTCAGGACAATATGGTGAAAGTATTATGCCTAGGTCATCTTTTGGGGGCGATTCATCTATGACTAACATTTTCAAAACTAAAGCCATGGTAGTTCATGGTTCTCTGAGAGATTCATCAGTCATGGCATTTCCATCATGTATCTATGTGCTACTGTTTTTGTCTATACACAGTTTAAATCCCTCTTAGATGGGGTAGCCAAATGTTTCCCAGGGTCTCCTAAGGGTTACTGGTGGCTTTATAGGTGCATTTGGAATCCTCTGGTTACTGATCGTTTGCATGTCTAGCCAAACACTTCTGTAGTGACTGAGAGGAGTGTCCAACATTGGGTTGCTTTGGCACGGATGTCTGAAGAAATTTTAATTCGAGCCAGTCTTCAGTGAGAATGAGGCTCATCAGTCCCAAATTTTCTTTTGCTGCATTGGCTATAGTTCATTCCCTACTCTACTTTTTTTCATATCCCTTTAACATATATAATGCTATCGGCAGACATTCTGCTCTCATTTATGTTTTGTTTACTATTATTTGTAATTTTATGTTTTATAACATTGCTAATAATGCTTTGTGAAAAGCAACAAAATGAAACTGAAGTTGAACCTTTAATCATAATAGCCCAAAGGACTTGAAAAGTCTGATGTGACATCAAGTCATAAATACTATAACATCAAACATTTGCGAAGCATACCTATAGCCGCGGTGGTACGACGGTAGCGTCGTTACCTCATAGCAAAAGGTTCTCCCGTTCGATTCTCGGCTGGGCTTGGGAGTGCCTTCTGTGTGGAGTCTGCGTGTCCTCCCTGCACTTGAGTAGCGTTCGAAAGACATGCGTGCATAAATGGGTGCGCCTTTGTTGAAGATTGGGCGTCGAGCTGGCACCTCGGCGTTTTGTAAAAATCTACTGCCAATCATTAGCAGACCGGAGTTCCGCTGTGGCAACCCCTTACCGGGAAAAGCTGAAAGACAAACAACAACAACAACCTATAGCTTAAATAAGAAGCATTAGGTGTGACTACAGTCCACAGATCAGGAAGAAAAAAGACAGCTCTTCCGCAATATATTCAACAAATGATCACACAGTGCCTACCAGATGCATGTTTTCTAAATGAGATGAAAGAGCAATCAACCAACTATCTACTGCAAAAAAATCATAAGAGTCCACCAAAATATAAGTAAATGATAGATATGTAGAAAAAACAGTTGAGTCACTGGAAGACGAGTTATAATTCTCACATGATAATCAATGATGAAGAAGTAAATGCATGGAAATTTAATGTTTGATTAAAAAAATGGTCACGCTGTCAATTTAAACAGTGAATGTGTATCATAGTAAATGTTGCAAATGTAAATTCACACAGTAAAAGATCGAGTCCAGATATGACATTGTCTAGTCACATTCTCTATCTTAAAAGCTCAGCACTTGCTCCTAAAGCATTTTTATATAGGTAAAGTACTTATATACTAAACAAAGTACTACATTAGCCTAGAATCCCCTTGAGTACCCATTTCCCTATAGGTCCCTTCTGACTCAGTTACACAGCAAACTTTTTCACTTTTTCTAGCATGTTGAAGGGTCAGTTGCTAGCGTCCTCTCCTGTTCAGCTGGTGAATCTGGGCATCTTGAGGCAATGTTACAATTGCCTCATGTACTGACAACCTCCTTCTACCACAAAACACAAATACATGTGAGAGATGCAACTATATAGCCAAACTGGAGGCTGAGCTCTCTCAACTCAGGACTGGCAAGACCAGACAGGAGGAGAAGAAAACCATGCACACCACAAACCCAGTTTCACATAGAACTATCACAACTGCAAAACAAACACATAAACACACAAAGACATACTCGGAGGCACTGATCAAAAATCTACCAAAACTACAGAGGCCTCCAAAGCAGACACCATAGCAACTGCCACCTCAAGACATAAGACATGCAACACATAGTTCTCAAAGTCAGTGTGCTAAACAGTCACAGCCCTTAAGGCCAAACACAATGCCAGACACACTTGTTATAGGTGACTCCATAGTCAGACACACTGACGTCCCACTCACCAGACTGAACAAGGAAAAGACCACAGTAAGCTGCCTGTCAGGCGCTAGAATCCATAACACAAGCACTCAGGTCACTCCACAGCAAGTACAAGTATGACTCAGTCATTGTCCATGCCGGTGTGAGCGACCTGACCTCCTGGACTACATGAAAAGAGACATAGAGGAACTCTCAGATTATGTAGCCCAGGCCGGTATGACCCTGACCCTGAGCAGTATCCTACCCTCACCAAGAATGATGCCACAATACAGAGACAAAATGATCAGCTTTAATAATTGGCTTAATTACTGGTGTCATTCTAAGGGGATCCAATGTCTGTCTGCCTGGGATGACATGCTTGACAAGCCACGCTGCTCGCAAGGGGCGGCTTGCACCTGTCACCCTGGGCTTCCGGATATTGGCAAAGGCTCTTGCCACCCCATAGTGCCTTTTTAGGCAAGGCTCAAATGATAAACCTACCGCCTAGAAAACAAAAATGGAGAAAACTAAGGGTAATACTGCTCAATGCCAGAAGTCTAAACCTCAAGATGCATGCCCTCGAAGCCCTCCTCAGTATGGAGAAAGTACAGTTTTGTACCTACCATAAATGCAGATGTCCGATAGGTATGCATCTGCAGTCATAACATATGGGTTGTCCTGCCTCAGGCAGCCCTTCGGTCGGCCGGATTCCAAAGTCTGGGTCTGGCCTCGGCTGATGTCGCTCTTTCCCCGACGTCAGAGCTTCTGGTGTATAAAGGCATCAGCCGACGCCATTTTCCTCAGTTTTTCTTGCCCCAGATGCCAGGTGCCCTCTAGGAAGGCTAAATTTGGATAAATGCTGAAAAGTTCCAAACATTTGCAAAATATACACATGTATAAACAAACAAATACACCATAATAGATTCCCCCAGCTAGCTGAAAGAGGGGTAAGCACCCTAGGAATACCACAGAGGGGAAGGAGGGTGGGCAATCCTGACTGCAGATGCATACCTATCGGACATCTACATTTATGGTAGGTACAAAACTGTACTATGTCCTTCAAGGATGCATCTGCAGTCATAACATATGGGTAGAATACCATAGCCAATCTGGGGGAGGGGGTACTAAGAGAAGGATGGTGTAGTTAAGATCCCCTGCAGTACTGCAGTTGCAAACCCTGCTCGGGATCTGGAGTATAAAGGTAGATTGTAATGCTTGGCAAATGTATGCACGGAGCTCCAAGTAGCAGCTTCTAAAATGTCCTTGGTAGCCACCAGGAAAGCTGTAGTGGTAGCTGTGGCCCTTGTGGAGTGAGGCCTGATATTTTCAGGAACTGTCTTTCCATGAAAAGAGTAACAGAAGCGAATGCAATTTCCTATCCATTTTGAAACTGTCTGTTTGGAAATTGCTCTTCCTTGCACTCCTGTTGCATATGCTACAAAAAGTTGGTCAGTTTTTCTGCTAGTTTTTGTTCTGTCCAAATAGTAGCGTAGTTGTCTGTGTATATCCAAGGTGTGCAAAAGTTTTTCCCCTTTGTTCTGTGGGTTAGGGAAGAACGTTGGCAAATGAATAGCTTGGTCCAAGGATACCCTAGATACCACCTTTGGCATGAAAATAGGATTGGTTCTTAATGACACTCTATCCTGGTGAAAAATAAGAAAAGGCTGCACTGCCATTAATGCCTGTAACTCAGATACTCTTCTTGCTGAAGTAATTGCTAGAAGGAAAGCTGTTTTCCATGATAAGAACTGTAGGTCTGCTGATGCTGCTGGTTCAAAGGGAGGTAGAGTCAGTTTTTCCAGCACAAAATTGAGATCCCATGCAGGTAGAGGGGGTCTTCTTGGAGGTTTAACATTTTTGATCCCTCTCAAAAATTGTCTGAGTAGAGGGTGCGAGAAGATAGGAGGATCCATATTGTATTCTGCTGTAATTGCTGATGCATGAATCTTAATGGAAGAATAAGACAGGCCATTGTGGAACAATTCTGCTAAGTATTCCAGGATGTGTGCTAGGTTTGCCACTGTGACATCTGTGCCCTTTGATGTGCTCCAAATAAGAAATCTCTTCCATTTAGCTGAGTATGTCTTCCTTGTGGAAGGTCTGCGAGCCTCCAGGATAATGTCCTTCACCCTCTGAGACAAAACAGTTTGGTTGGGTTTTAAGGAATTTTCCAGGCAGTTAGCTGTAATGTTTTCAAGTTGGGATGCAGGGTCTTGAAATTGTTCTGCGTTAGAAGAAGAGGCCATTGAGGAAGAGGCCATGGATTTGCCTGAGACATGCTTCTCAGTAGTGGGTACTAGTGTTGTCTTGGCCAGTCCGGAGCTATTAGTATCACTTTTGGCTGTTCCTCCCTGATCTTCAGCAGAACCTTGTACATCAATGGGAGAGGTGGAAAGGCATATACTGTTAGGGCATTCCAGCTGAAAGAGAGAGAGTCCACCCTCCATGCTTGTGGGTGGTATGTCCTTGAGCAGAATGTCTTCAGTTGGTGGTTGAGTGGGGAGGCGAACAGATCTATCTCTGGCATTCCCCATGTCTTTGTTAAAAGTTTGAAGATGTCTGGGTGCAGCATCCATTCGTGTGCATCCATGGTAGTTCTGCTTAAGCTGTCTGCCAGTGTATTTTCTTTTCCTGGAACGAATTTGGCCTGCAGTTGAATATTGAGATTCAGGCATAGGCTCCACAGACCCATAGCCATCCGGCATAGAGGGTAGGAATGTGTGCCTCCCTGTTTGTTTATGTACCACATGACCGTGGTGTTGTCTGTCCTTATTAACAGATGTCCTTGGTGGAGGAAGGGTCTGAATGCTTCAATTGCATGCCTCACTGCCAGCATTTCCTTTTGGTTTATGTGCATGCTTAGCTGCCCTTGAGGCCATAGGCCTTGGATTCGTTTGTCCTCCATGTGCGCTCCCCATCCTTGGTCTGAGGCGTCCGTGGTGATGGTTTGGCTTGTTTTTGATTTGTTGAAAGGCAACCCTCTGTTGGAGTGGCAGGCCTGGGCCCACCATAGGAATTCCTTTTGAAGGCATGGAATTATTGGTATCATGGTTTCTAGACTGTGACTGTGTTGAGACCATACATTCCTTAGGTACCATAGTAATTTCCAAATATGCAACCTGGCATGTGGGATTAAAATTATGCAGGATGCCATGTAACCCAGGGCCTGCAGGACTTTCCTTGCAGTAAGCTGAGTTTGTCTTGTCAGAACCATAAAGTAATCTGGAAGTTGTTTTTGTTTTTCTTCTGTGAGAAAAGCCATCTGGGTGATTGTGTCCAGATCCAAAAGGTTATCCTTTGGGATGGTACTAGTCTTGACTTTTGGATGTTGACTGTGTATCCCAAGGTCTGTAGCAGGTGTATAGCATAGGCCAAGTCCTTTAACAATTTTTTCTTGTTGTCCGCTTGTATTAGGCAGTCGTCCAGGTATGGATAAATTTGAATTCCCTGAAGTCTGCAGTGTGCAATTACTGATGCCAGGCATTTTGTGAATACTCTGAGTAGATAAGCCAAAGGGCAATGCTGAGAATTGATAATGCTCTGATCTTGCAAGAAATCTGAGGTGCCTTCTGCAATCTGGTCAGATAGGGACGTGCAGGTATGCCTCCTTGAGATCTAGAGTTACCAGCCAAGACTCCTTGCCCAACATGGGAAGAAGTTGCTGTAGGGTCAGCATTTTGAATTTTGGCACAATGAGATAAGTGTTCAGTGCGGACAGGTCGAGTATAGGCCTCCATTGGTTTTCTTTTCTTGGCACAAGAAATAGTCTGGAGTAAAATCCTTGGCCTTGTTCTGTAGATGGTACCCTTTCTATAGCTTTCATCTGAAGTAACTTGCTGATTTGTCTTAAAGCCTCTGCCTTCTGGTTTGGTGGAAGGTTTGGCATTCCGCTTCTTTTTGGCAAAGTATGGAAGTGAAACCTGTATCCTTTGTCTATTATTTGCAATGTCCATGTATCCTTTGTAATGCAATGCCAGTTTTTTGAGAATAAAGCCAGCTTTCGGTGCTTCCAGTTGATCCCTGGTAGGCGGAATCAGAGTCAAGTCATTGTGTCTGTCCTGTAGTAGTGGTAGTAGTTGTAGCTGCTGCACTACTCCTCTGGTTGGCAGGCTGCCACTGGCGGCCTCTGTAGGGGCCCTTGGATTGACCTCTGCCTCTAGGGCACCTGTTTCTGCCTCTCTGTGCTCTGGAGGAATCTGGAAAGGACCAATTCTTTGTAGGCCAGTTCCTACTGAACCTCGGTGGTGGAACTTGCAGGAAATCTTTAACTGTTTGCACAGATTTTGCTTTTTCTTCAACCTTCTTTAGAATCTCCTGTGCAGGGGAGCCAAATAAATGCTGTTTCTCCATTGGAGCATCGAGTTTAGCCTTGACCTGGTCTGGCAAAGATTGCTCCTTCAGCCAGGCATGCCTACGAATTACTGCCCCAGTCATAGCTGATCTAAATGAAGCCTCCAGTGCATCATAGCCACATTTTAAGAAATGATTACTGACCTGTTGTGAGTTGTGTACCAAATCCTAGAGGGATTTACGGTCTAAGGGTTCAGGTGAAGAAAGTTTCTTATTTAGCTGATCTAACAAAAATTCTTGGTACTGTATCATATGGAATTGACAGTTTAATGCCCTGGCAGAAAGAGTAGCAGATGTATAAACCTTTTTTCCCCATCTCTCTAATGCTCTAGACTCCCTTTCAGAGGGTAGGGGATTTTGCGGCTGCAACCCCTTTAGGGCCCTGAGAAATAGTTTCTGGGTCTGCAGCATGGGCTTTATACAAGTGAAAGTGAGAATCTGGGACCCTGTAGTATCTGTCAGGTTTGGCGGGGGCCGGAGGAAGAGAATCAGGTGCAGTACTGACATCATTGTACACATCATCAATTATAGTTAGAACTGGAGGTATAGCTAAGGGCCTATGCTGGGGCAAATGCAAAAAAGGTCCTTAATCTTTTTCTAGAATCAGAGAAATCCTGTCCCTGCCATTGAAAGTGTTCTCTCATGGAGTGTAAAGTCTCCCCAAAGGAAAATTCTTCAGGGGGGGAGGCTGAAGGGATAGATTCTTCTGCATCTGAATCCTCATAAGGAGAGTAGACCCCTTCCTGGTGGTCTGACAAATCAGATCCATCCGTGGAGTAGTCTGAGGAGTGAGGTTCAGAGGGGTCAGCCCTGGGCCTTTTGTCTGGAGGAGGCTGGGAGGCCCTGTCCGGGTGAGGTTGGGAACCCCTAATTAAGGAGATAAGGTCCTCAGCAAGACTGAGGATCTGAGAACTAGAGGAAGGCCTCTGGGATAGAGATTTGGCAGGCATAGCTTTTGAAAGTTTGGCAGCTTTAGCCCTGGAGAAGGCCTTTATAGACATAGAAGCTGGGGGCCTAGCTGCCCCATGTGCAGGAGTTGAAATGTCCAGCGGTATGGTGTTGGACAAATCCTGAACACTAGCTTCGGTAGGGAGTTCTGAAGCCGACTCAGCCGGGGCCTCTCTGGCCTCGGTGGTCGGAGGTATGATTTCGGTAGTCGGAATAACCGTGGTCTCTGTTTCAGCCGAAACCGAGACACTCGCGGTAGGCCTAGCCGTGGTTTCAGCCGAAACCGCAGGCCACGAGTGTCGGTCCTTTTCCTTGCGTTTTTTGACCATATCGTCTCCGGCGGCATTTTATAAGCAAAATCGGTTCCAAAACTCCTCTGCAAACTCCGACCGACGTCTAAGAGTCCGTCGGTTGAAGGAGGCACAGGCTAAACAAGCTGATACGTCGTGGTCTGGGCCTAAGCAAGGAAGGCAGTAAGAATGGAAATCCTTATGAGGTATTTGTTTCCCACAAGTTAAACAATTATTTACTTTGTCTGACATCGGCTGAGGCAAGAAAGAGTCCCAAGTCTTTAGCTGAAATCTCTGGATCTGACCGACCGGCACTTGCGAACAGCTTCTGCTTCGGGCAGCAAGAAAGACTGAGGAAAATGGGCTGATGCCTTTATACCCCAGAAGCTCTGAAAGTGCGACATCAGCGAGGCCAGACCCAGACTTTGGAATCCGGCCGACCGAAGGGCTGCCTGAGGCAGGACAACCCATATGTTATGACTGCAGATGCATCCTTGAAGGACATCATTGATGTCTGTGCTGTGACTGAAACCTGGTTCAAGGCTCCTGAGAGCACCCCAGCACTATCAGGTTATACCTCATATTATGCCCCAAAATCCGGACTGAACCACAAAAGGAGGGGGAGTATCCATATTCATAAAGGATACCCACACCTCCAGGTTAGTGGCAATGCACGAAGCATCGGAGACCATCCAGGTGCAATTAACCATAGGTAAAACTGCCCTACAGTTTGTAGCATGCTACAGACCATCTTCTCAAACTCAGGAAACCCACACAGCCTTCCTGAAGACACTGGAGAGTATGAATGTCTCTCCAAACACCATCATATTGGGTGACTTCAACTACCCAAACACAGACTGGGAACATTACTCAAGCCCCAACACCCTAGCCCAAAGGTTCCTGGAGTTCATAAACTCAAATGCTATGGAACAACTAGTCACCATTCCCACAAGAGGAGAAAATATACTAGACCTGATCATCACAAACATGGGGACAAAATGCTCCACACCGGCAGTATATCCCTCATTGGTGAGATCAGACCATAAATTAATCTCATTGGAGATCCACATCCCACCCCCACCCCCAGAAAAACAGACCACAGTGAAGAACTTCTCAAAAGCAAACTTCACACTTCTTAAGACTGGAGTGGTATCCTTCAAGGCCCCCGAGCCAGTGGAAACCACAACCCACGCTGCTGAAACCCTTACAAATGCCTTCTGAGCACCTCCAGGAATGTATGGATCAAGCAATCCCTAATAAAATCAAGACCCTTTCCACCAAAGGCAGGCGCCCGGTCTGGTGGACCCCAGCCATAAACAAACTCTACAACAAGAGGAGAAAGCTACGACATGACACAGCAAAATCCCTAAAAGGGAAGGCATCTCTGATCAATACTAGCAAAAAACTACGATCACTCATAAAATCATCCAAGGCCAACTTTGAGAGAAAAATCGCTAATGACACAAAAGACAATCATAAGGCTTTCTTTAGCTATGTTTGAAACCTTGGTGGAAACTCCCAGATATGCTCAGAATTAGTCCAAAATGATAAAAAAATCAATCACTGAACCCACAGACATTGCCAACATACTGGCAGACAGGTTCAGTGCAAATTCTCCCTCCCTCCCCCAAAGGAGAAATATCTATCCCACCAGAGTCTGGCCTCCCAAACATCTCAGATGCCCAGGTGAGAGCTGCTCTCTCTAAAGCAAAAAACACAGCATCAATGGGACCGGACGGTGCCCCCGGCTGTGTGCTACACTAACTCAATGAGGAACTAAACCCACACATAAGGCTGCTGTTTAATCTTAGCCTTACTACAGGAACACAAAGAATGGCGTCGGCAACTGTGGTCCTACTCCACAAAGGCGGTGCTTCTCGGACCCTGGAAACCGCCCCATAAGCAGCGAGCCTTGTCTGCAAAGCTATGGAGAGGATCATAATGGAACTCATAAATAAAGACATTGGGGACCTACAGACACTGGATCCTACCCAATTTGGCTTTGTCAAGGGCAGATCCTGCCTCTTGAACTTGACTTTTTCGAAACAGTCACTAAGGCCATTGATGAGGGGCAGTTCACACAGCCTACCTTGACCCTAAAAAGCGTTTGACACAATACCCCACTCGGGCATCATAGAAAAGCTCACCAGCTTAGATGTAAACCCATATGTCACAAGATGGGTTGCAAACTGGCTCAAGGACAGAACACACAGGGTTAGAGTTGCTGGTGCCATGTCAGACTCTAAGCGGTCGGTGTCCCACAGGGCTCAGTCCTGGGCCCCTCTTGTTCGGCATTTATTTTCTGAAGTGCAGGCAAACATAGGGGGATTGTGGCTGACAAAATTTGCAGATGACTGCAAACTGGGCACCATAATTGACACTCCATCAGACACAGACATCCTCCAGAGAGGTCTCATAGAAATGGATAACTGGTGCCAGAGCCATGGCCTTAAGCTAAATGCCAAAAAATGTATAGTCATACCCTTTGGGAAAAACAAGGTAACCCCTAATTACCACACAGGTGGTAATCCATTAAACATGGAAGAAGTTATCAGGGACCTGGGGACTCACGTTGACAGTAACCTCTCTTTTGACACTCACATTGCCAAAGTGGTTAGGAAGACCTTCTACATTGCCCACCTGATCATGAAGGGATTCACATCCAGATCAGGAGAGGTCATTGTACCCCTGTACTCTTCACTTATCAGATCAATGATTGAGTACAACGCCCCATTCGGAATGTACCTTACCCGACACCTGCAGCAGTTGGAAAGACCCCAAAAGTTCCTCACCAAAAGGATAAAGGGGCTCAAACATATGTCGTACGATGCCCGACTGAAGAAACTCCAGCTTTATTCAGTCGCATACCGTCTGCTCAGAGGTGTTCTGTGCCTGACATACAAGGCCATGTCCAACCCGGAATTAATGGACATGCTCCACCTCAAAAAATCCAAATCCACCAGAGCCATGAGAGCAAGAGACTTAAACCTCAACACGGATATAAATAGGACGTGCTGGAGGGACAGATTCATCACCCAGAGACTCCCTACACTATGGAACAGAATCCCAGTCCATGTGAGGCAGAGCCCCTCACTGACTCTGTTCAAGAGAAATCTTGACGAGTGGATGGGAGATCGTAGGTTTACCCCGGGAATCATCTCTGTGTCACTGCTGGACAGAGGCACAGCAAACTAATGGGTATAGTATTCTCATCCTAAGGGGTGGTGAAAGCCACACACACTCTGGCTAGGCTTATAAATGCCCTAGGGCAGATAGCCTAGTATGAACCTATGAACATGGGCATCACCTACACCCTGCAATAACTCAGAACTACATGAATATTTGCCATTGGCTTACACTTACATCAATCACTGTATAACAGCAGCAACAACTAGACACTCCCAAAAGAGAAAGGCATACCCATTTCTAAAACACTGTATCAGATGACTTATAACCTTGTCCGACAGCTGCATGTTTTATAATTTCTAGGAGGATTTAAAAGGATAACGTTGTCAGACATGGAAAATGCACTGCAGTGCACTACAACTGCATCCTTAGAAGCAAGTACAAAACATGAAACTGTAGATAGGTTAATGGAAAAAACAGCAGCAAAATAACTGAATAATATCAGTTAACTGTAATGCACAGAGATCTGGTAAACATTTACCAGTATTACACCAACAGAGAACATTGGTTGACAGTGTCAGCAAGTCACATGGGATACAGGTATATCAGATGAGCTCTTCCACAGCCTTTTAAGTTTACTTGCTACAGCAACAGAAGTTAGCCATAAACAAAGAGTACGTAGGAATTACCCTGTCCTATAAGGGAAAAAAACAGCGATAAGCAAAGGAGATAAATAGGCAGCACCTAACTTGGGCATCGACAGCTCCTGAAAATCGACGACCATCAATTTTTAAACTACTGGATTATTTTATGTTGAGAAAACTCTATCTTCCTCTAAAACATTGTCTACATTACTCCAAACACAGCCACATACTACAATCTCTTGTTACCATCTTTGACAATTCAGCTCCTTCACAATTTCAGTAATTTCACAAGTTTATCCACTATTTTAGGATTGTATTTCCGAGAAAAAAAACTGTTTCAACCACATTCTTCTCCTCTATATTTGATGTTTCTCTCACCTGAGTAAGGATCAATAATTACTTGACTGTTTCACCATTATCTTTAGTGGGACAACCATCTATCTCTCTGGAGTTGCCTCCTGTTTCTGCATGCTTAATATTCTGCCAGCACTGTTTTCACACTTTCAGAGCTTTCTGGACTCATTTTGTTACTCTTTCTTAACAAATCTGTGGTATTCTTGCCATATACTGCTTTAACCATTTAACAATTCTTTCCCTTTTATTTCTTACTGGGTTATATCCCTGCATTACTATTCAGCCCAACTTCTACCTAATCTTTTTGATGAGGCATTAATTATATTTAATTGAGTACGCTGTATTCATTTTGCTTATTCTCCCTTCCTCTTCCTTTACTGGAAGCCCTTCTTATTGGCAGCATACATCGCATCAATGCAATTATCACATACAGTCTAAAGTACGATTATGTGGGAACTGGCTTGCACATCCAACATTACAAAGTATGCTCATCATAATCCAAATATTTCTGGCATTCCCTTCAGACATGGACATATATAGGTCCTAAACAGTTGGTAAAAAATCTAGGAGCAGTGGACAGTCCATATGCCAATTAGGTAAACTGAATGATCTCAGTCCTATAGTATAAATCACAGGAAATGCCCACGTTCCCAGTGAATAGGGATATGAAAGCAGACATAAATCATATCTAGATTTGACATAAATGAATCCTGTAACAGCGCAGCATTGAAGGGCATGGAAAACTAACATTGTGAAGTGGTTCTCTCACTTAATATGTTTCACCTGAAAAGGTCCAGAACAGTCCTACATGGACAATTGTTTTTGTCTACTGTGAACAGCCTTGAAAAAAAACTTTGCACCCTGCCTCCAGGAGTTGTTTTAAAGTAATTAATGCTGTCTGTCCCACAGAAAGTATTCTGCAACTTCCTCCTGAACTAGATAAATATACATATCAATCCAATCTGATGTTATATACAGAGAACTTCACATTATTTATTACTGTCAAACAATGTTTTAACAAATACCACTATATATTAACTTCAGTGACTTCCACAAAATGCTTGACAGTCCACACACACACACACACACACACACACACACACACACACACACACACACACACAATCACCTTGGTGGATACTCCTGCTGTTTAGTTTGTTTGTTTGTGTCTTTTGGCTTTTGTTAAGGGTCGCCACAGCAGAACTCCAGTCCGCTAATGGTTGGCAGTAGATTTTTTTACGTGCTGGCTTGCTGGGCCTAACGCACAACCTTCAACGGAGGAACGCCCATTCACGCATGTTGACACACAGAAGACGCTCTAACTGAGAATCGAATGGGCAACGTCTAATTGTGAGGCAACATACTCCTGCTGTTTAGTGTTGCTGACAAATACAGAAGAACCTTCAAGTTATCCCATTAAGGTGTCAACTGCTGTGTCATAACTAGTATTGTCCTAACAGACAGGTTTTTACACTGTCAATATAGTCCGACAAGATAGCCTGATGTCCACTTTTTTGATCCCAGTCACTGTGGACTTCATTATGAGGAAGGCAAATGGTTGCTCACCTGTTGGCATTAAATAGGAATTGAAGCAGGTGAATAACCCTTGCTTTTCTGATGGCACTACTGAACCTAAATCCAGAATCCATGTGAAAAATGGCAGATGACATTATTTTTAATTAACAGATCCAAAACAGTGCTGTTAGCCGTGTGAAGGCAAAGCAATTACAGTGGACACGCAACACTACTTCATTGTCAATATACCCTGGCAATGGCAACTATTCTGTTGCAGTACTTGTTTATAAAGTGGTGTAATATTTAAAATATATATAAACATTCGTGGATCTGAATAAAAATGGAATCACTAATTTTAAATCTCCCTGCAACCCCTGCTATATTCCACTATACAACAAAGTTGTGTAGGCTACTTATTTTGCAGAAGGAAACCGCATTTCTAAATTAAATTTATATTCCTGGCAGCAGGAAATTCCACTTGAACACTGATGACCCTTTTACAAGAGGATCTAATGCATATATGTGTTTTATATATGTAGGTATACCCACACACACACACACACACACACACACACACACACACACACACACACACACACACACACACACACACGCCTTTATATAGGATCATAAGATATTACTAGGCTTTCGACCCGGAGGTCATTTTAAGCCTAGCCATTTCATCCCAAAGTAATACCATGAAAATGCTAGTCAATACCCAAGACTGCATTTAGTGATGACTGCGAATGTCCAGGATTGTTGTGGGCACTATCCCTGATAAGAATTTATGGTGCCCTATCAACTCATCAAGGTTCCTCTTGAACAGTGTCATAGAGGTATTCTATGTCCCATGAATTAGTAGACTGTTCCAAATATGTGGCATTCACTGGGAGATAAATCTGTCCCTCTAGCATGTCCTATTAAAGTTGCAGGTGATATTTAGGTCCTGGAATGGGTAGCCCTAGTCCCATTTGATTTACTGATAATGCAGTAAGTTCATTAGGTTTGGGTCTTGGATTGCTCTGTAGGCCAGGCATAAGTCTCCCCTAAGAAGTCTATACGACACGGAGTATAGTGACAAGGACTTTAGTCAGTCTGTGTAAGGCACATGCTGGAGCCCCTTGACTATCTTTGTTAGAAACCTTTGAGGTCTTTCCAGCTGCTGCAGGTGCTTTGTATGGTATATGTCGAATGGGGCTTTAAACTCAATTATGGGCCTGATTAGTGCCGAGTATAGAAGGGTTATAACCTCTTTTGCTGTTGAGGTGATGCCTTTACTAATTAATTGTGCTACTTAGAAAGCCTTCCTTACTACAGTAGATACATGGGGGTCGAAGTTAAGGTTGCAGTTAACTTGTGATCCCAGGTCCCTTACGACTTCTTGGGTACTTAGGATACTGTTGTTGATTTGATAGTGTGAAGGGACATTGTTTGTGCCAAAGGGAATGATGATGAATATCTTTGCATTCAGTTTGAGACTGTGACTAATACACCAGTCACTAGTCGGCGTGAGACCCTCCTGGAGTACACTGGCATAATTTGGGGATTCAAAGATTGCACCTGGTTTGCAGTCATCTGCAAAATTGGTCAGACACAACATCTTAATTTTGACCTGAACTGTGGCACCTCACTAGTAACAGGTTTGCTGGTTGATGTGGCGTCACCAACTTTGATAGTGTGTGTCCAGTTTGTGAGCCACTTGGCAACCCATCTTACAATGAAGGTGTTTACATTCAGTTTGCTAACTTTATCAGTAATGCCTGAATGTGAGATTGTCTTAAAAGCCTTTGACAAGTCGAGGTATGCTGTTTGCACATATTTGCCCTCGTCAATGGCCCTGGTCTCATTTTCAAAGAAGTCCACCACATTTAACAGGCAGGATCAGCCCAATTGGGTAGGCTCCATGGTTTTGAGGTCGCCTATGTCCTTATTTATGAGGTCCATAATGATACGTTCCAAGGGCTTACAGATGAAGCTGGTCAGGATTATGGGTCTGTAATTCCCCAGGTCTGTTGCTAGGCCACCTTTGTGGAGGGGAATAACTGTTGCTGTTCTCCACTCCACAGGAGCAAAGCCTGTGGTTAGGCTATGATTGAAAAGGGTACTTAGTGGTGATGCTAGTTCATGTTTTAGTTTTGAAGACAGCCTGGGATGTTGTCTGGACCCACAGATGCTGTGTTTTTTGCCTTGGCTTTGCGGACCTGCTCTTCAGATATGTAGGGTGGGTGGGGGAAGGTTTGTGATGAGTTAGGAAGGGATACGTGAGAGAAATTTTCACCAAACCTATCCACTAGCAGGTTTGCTATCTCTGTGGGGTCAGTGTGTGTGACACTATTAGTCACTAGTTCTGCACATGCTTGGCTCCTACCTTTAAGGCTATGTACATAGCTGTAAAATGCCTTATGATTATCCTTGGCTGTACTTGCTAAGTTTCTCTCAAAGGAGCTCTTATACAATTTGATAAGTTGTCTTATTTGCCTGCTGAGGCTGAGAATGGTGCTTTTCCATTGTTGGGGCTTTGTCTGTTTTCTTGGACAGCAACTTTTTGCAATTACTGTATCATCTGTTAATGCTGGATGTCCACCATGGCAGTTTGTTTTTACTTGAGGCGCTAGCTTTGATTCTGTTTCAGCCAAGTTTATACACTTATCCAAGTGATTGTACAGGTCTTTAGTATAACCTTCAGTGTAGTTACCACTTCCAGCTTGGGGTGGGGGCGTGGGGCTTGGAATGCATTTATACCTTCGCCTAAGAGGGTGTAGTTTGCCTTGGTGAGGTTTTTTTAGTCTGATTTCACTCTTTGTAAGTTCTAGTGTTAGTGTCAGCTCGAAGGTAACTGTTTTGTGGTCAGATTTAACTGAGTGTCCGACAGTTGCGGCAGTGCATCTGCTCGATATGTTAGTGAGGACCAGATCTAGAATGTTTGTTCCTCTTGTTGGGGTATGAACAATTTGTTCCACGGCATTTGAACTAAAGTCAAGGAACGTTTATGCTAGCAAGTTGGGGCTAGAGTAGGTTTCCCAGTTGATGGTGGGATAACTGAAATCCCCCTAACCAGAGTGTTCTATAAAATTTGGATTGTCTCCAGTTTGGTCAAGTAGGCTTTGTGGGCATCGTGACCTATGGAAGGGGATCCATAACTGGCTATGACTTGAATGGGGGTATTACCCACCGCAACCCGGGCTTGGAGTAACTCCATGGAGCTGTCCAGTCTAACTAGATAGGAGGTAAATCTATCTCTAATTTAGATAGAAAGACTGCCTACACACACACACACACACACACACACACACACACACACACACACATTTTTATCATTTTTATTTTTTTACAGGACAAGCAACAGATGCTGTGGAACAATAGTAAGAAATCAGTCAGAAGTCAAAACTCAGTATTACTGAACCACTTAAAGGTACACAGAGACAGCGGCCCAAACTACTAGCACAAATTAAGAATGGCTACTTTAAAAGAAGAAAGAACTTCAACACATAAATCAAACATGGGAAATAGAAAGTATAGCTGTTGTGATTTTTCTTGTTTCCCGTCACTGCCATTTCTAAAAATTGATATTGCTGCCTTAAAAATCAATGTGGTCATCTGCAAGCAGCCAGTTATTCAGAAAACTATGGTACTTTGCTCAGTGCTCTGATATTCTCTCATCCTTGAATGTTTGTGTCTTTCGGTTTTTCCTGGTTAGGGGTCGCCACAGCAGAACTCCGGTCCGCTAATGATTGGCAGTAGATTTTTAAATACTGGCTTGCCAGGCCTAACGCACAACCTTCAATGAAAGAACGCCTATTCACGCATGTCGCTACACAGAAGAAGCTCTGAGAATCGAACTGGCAACGTCTAACTGTGAGGCGACAATGCTACCACAGCACCACCACCGCTCTCTCAGCCTTGAATAATTCCCTCAATTATAATTACAGCCAAGTAAATCACCAGACTCTAGTTTTGAAAAGGCTCTGTCTGCAAGGCCAGGTATTGCACACTACTATAATAAAACATATTTTAAGTATGATATACTATTACCTCCCCACAATGACCTGGGTAATTATAGGCCCATTAGACGCACTAGCTGCGAAATAAATTATTATGGAATAGTCAATAAAAGAAATGAGAACCGAAAGACTGTATTCCTTTTACAACTGGGTTCGTCAAAAGTAGAGCCCATCTTCTTAATCTTGTTAGTTTCTTTAAAAAAAATGACCACAGTCACAAATGAAAGATTTCCTATCCACGCCACTTATTTGGACTTAGCCAGAGTATGCTCTACCATTCCCAAGTACAGGCAAATGCCAATAACCTACAGCTAACTAAATTTGCATATGACTGCAAGCTAGGGATCATCCTACCCATCCCTCCCCCAGATTCACTAATACTCCAAACAAAGCTTTGATCACACATTAATAACTGATGCTCTAATCACTGTCTCATCCTAAATGCAGAGAAAGGCATCATAAGTCACCTGTGGAAGATGCTACTACTCCTGCACAGTATCACATTAAAAGAACTCACCTTAAGATTCACAGCATGATTTGGGATTTAAAAACATATGGGAAACAATCTGTCCTTAAATTAACTTTCTACCATTCTCATCTCACTTGCATTGATTTTCCTGTCCATAAGCCAATCCGCCCTAATTATGCATTGATTTTCCTGTATATAAACCAATCCGCCCTAATTATGCATTGATTTTCCTGTATATAAACCAATCCGCCCTAATTATGCATTGATTTTCCTGTATATAAACCAATCCGCCCTAATTATGCATTGATTTTCCTGTATATAAGCCAATCCGTCCTAATTACCCTTTGCTCTCTACTTATTCATTCCATCACAGAACACCATGCGCCATTTGGTGTACATATAGCTCTAAATTTCTTTCCCAACCAGAATGGTCCCCGAGTTTTATAAGCAAAAGAACTCAGGTTTAAAGAAGTGCTCTTATTTCATGCATTAAAAACCTATTTCTTATTTTTTGTGGCCGATAGGCTACTGTGAGATGGCCTGCACCTTGCCTCTGATCTACACCAAAGCCTGCTCTCAACAAACTCCTTTTCTTCAAAAAGAAAAACTCCTCTGCTAATACCCATTTTAAACAACTAGTTTTATGTCACAATATCAACAAGCCCCCCCCCCTAAAAAAAAAATCAACAAACTGGTTCAGGGACAACTTGTCACACCGCACCCCATTTGCCTATGTAACAAGTCTTCCCTACATCTTACACAGTATAAAACCCAAGCAACATTCAAGCTGCAATTAAATGAATGAATGGAATGACAGAGTCATCCTACAAGACAAACATTTCACCTTGCCAAACTAAACATTATCAACATCTCCATTTTCCTCATTTCTTCTCTGTTTCTCTTTTTTCTCTTTTCTCTAACTTCTCCCTCTTTCACTTCCTTCTATCATAATCCAAGGTAATAATATTCTATCCATATCTCCCAAACTAACTCTAGCTTCGACCATTATTTTCTGAACTATTACCTCACTTTCAGGGGGTTTCTACTTTTGTGGCATTGTTGATTAAGCCTATAAGTATAAGGGATGGCAAATTACTGGCTGAGTAGAAAACTGTTACATTCCTGAATTAAATTATTAAATTACAGATCATGCTTAAACCCTACTTTGACATTAAATTACAAATGGTGCTTAATCCTGCTTTGTGTAGGGATTAATCAGAAATTCTGAGATACAGATTAAAACACATTATCAGTAGAGGCACTGTACTTGCAATCTTATCAGAACTCCCATGCAGGGAATGCAGAATCAGATGTGTATTAATACGACAGTTAGATTAAGGTATGTAAAATTACCATACTCAACAGATTGGCCAGATCCACAAATCTGACCAAGGAGTACTTGGTTACAGAGAAAGCATGAACTAGAAGGGAAATAAACATGAGTGCTCAAACAAAACTGCTGCACTCTTTTCACCGCAGCAGAATGAAATGGAATGTTACAACGTAAGTTTCCATCACTTGTATTTATAGCTTCCTATAAATACTTTAAAACACTTAAAATGGTGCATTGCATGAACAATTCTTCAGATCTTTATTCAGTAATTTTTACATTTGTTAACGTCATTCACTAAACTAATTTCCTATTACTTTTAACACTAACAGTGACTAATTTTGTTAACATTATGTAGCAATAGCAACAGATGAGAGCTATTAACTCCTAGATTTATGAATTAACCACTCTAAGAGCTTTGCTCAACAGGGCCAGCTGCTTAGACAGATTTCAACAGAAATTTCACAAAAAATGATGGCCACACACAGGGCCTGTACAACTGAAGCTTGTTTTGACACACACATCTCTGTTACTACATTTATCTTATTTTTTACCTGGGATTTTATGTTATGCTTTGATCATGACTCTCAAGACACAATGTACCTAGGATGCAGAAATAGCTATGAAACAACAAACAAGCTATTTTGAATCCTACATTTAAGACCAGTACATTACAAAAAGGGATATGCTAGTGTTTCCCAGAGAGTGTAGATCTATGGTAGGTGATTTTTCACCTACTTAATTCATACTCTGAAGAAGCTACCACCTTTTCAGGTTTGTCTGAGCCACTCAGTGGCTTCTCCCTTAAGGGAATCGGCGAAACATTTTCTATTCAAGATGGTATACCTGAATCCTCTGCAGATAGTGCGCTCAGATCTAACGCAGGTCTCTTGGGAACTCATCACATTGCTTAAATGATTTATTATTAGTTATTCATTATTTTACTGTTACACTTTAAGCTGGACCTTGTACTACTATTGTTCATTAGTCACTGTATAAAATATAGATATGTTGTAGCTGTTTGTTTAATTTTATCTTAAGTGCTTGAGTTTACAAAACTAAATCTGGTCAATGCAGTACCTAAAATCAGTAACTACTGCATCAGCAAGTGATGGGCTGGGTTGCCATCTGTTGTTCATTTTTTCCCAGTTACCCAGAAAATAGCAGCACAGACTAGGAGATCTGGTAATGGTGGCCAGCCAACATTGTCTGTGCATGCTACCATACATTTCAACCATCCTGTATTTCATTACCTGGTACTTAGCAGTCTACTGATCTGTGAGGATCTTAATAAGCTTAGCCTTACATTCCCATGGCAGTTTTTAGCCCTATATTTTGCAAATGAATAACCCAGAACTGGACAGAATACATAGATCTTCTTCTTTCAGCTTTTCCCAGTTAGGGGTCGCCACAGCGGATCACATGTCTGCTCATGATTGGTAGTGGAGTTTGTACGGTGTCGATTTGCCAGCCCGGCGCCCAGCCTTCCACAGAAGGCACACACACGCACTCACACCTAGGGCCAATCTAGAGTGTCCAATCCACCTACAGCATGTCTTTGGGATGTGGGAGGAAATTGGAGCACCTGGAGGAAACCCACAAGACCACAGGGAAGACATGTAGACTCCGCACAGAAGGCACCTCAGCAAAGGATTGAACCAGGGAACCTCTTGCTGTGAGGCGAGAATACATAGATACATTGGGCCATTTACTTACTGCTCCTATCCCGGAGGGACATGGGTGTTTAGTCTGCAGTGAATTTGTGGTTATCCATGCATTTGTCCAAATTATGTTTGAGGAGAGTAAGAGAAGTACTTTATTTAATGCAGAGTGGAATATGGCCCCAAAGAAGCAGTATTCGCTGTGATATATATCCATCTCCAACATGCATTCATATAGCAAAAAAAAAAAAAAAAACTGAGGTCCCTTGGGCAGGTATTCACTCTATCAATGGACTTGCGAATGTGCAACAGGTCTGACAAGATAGGGCCTTTTGAGGCTCTATACCCAAGGTAGAGGTCACCTCTTATTAGCTTGTATGACACAGAGAAGAGGAACAAGGCTTCGAGATGGTCTGCATAGTTTTTATGATTTAGGCCCCTGACTGTTTTCTAGTGAGAAAGCACTGCAGTCATTCCAGTTTTAATAAGTTTTTGGACAGGTAGGTTACAGAAAGTGTATTATATTCAAAGTGATTAGCCAAATGAGAATCGAGGACAGTGGAATGATAACATCTCTGGACCTGTATGCTACAGCTTTAAATAAAAAAATGTCTATTGAAAAAAAAAAACTGCCTTACAATAGTGGATATGTTGTGATCAAAGGGCAGTTTGTTATACATATAGGTTTCCAGATCCCTGTGTGTGGGATCTACTTTCAGGGGTGTGCATTGTCAATGTGATACTTACAAAGGAATTAATGCTTGCAGAAGGATATTCTTAGCATTTAGTTTTAGTCCATGGTTTTGACACCATATAATAGTTTTGGAACTGCCCTGCTGCAGTATTTTGGTGCCCTCTGGGGAGTTTATGATGACATGCAGTTTGCAGTTATCTGCAAACCTGATTAGTCATAAACTCTTAACATTTGCTTTGACCCATGAGATGTAAATGCCAAAGAGGAGTGGCCAAATGAATGAATCTTGGGGTACTCTGCAGCTGCTGACAGGCCTTTTGGAGGAGGTAGAGCTGTTCATCCTAATTTCATGGGCTCTATTTGTAAACCAATTTTGCTATCCAACAAGCTACACATGGATTTACATTTAGCTGGGAGACTGACTACAATACCCAACTCTGGGTTGGTATCAAGTGCCTTTGCGAGGTCTGGATATGTGGTGTGTACTGATTACCTTCTCAATGAAGTCAACCAGGTTTAAGTTGGCAGCATCTGCCCTTGATGAATCTGAACTGGCCTGGGCCAAGAGCTTTTAGGTTATCTATGTCCTTATTTAGTAGTTTCCTAGCACAGTTTCTGGAATAATTAGACTCCTCCATGTTAAGGATTGATACAAGCATTCTGTAACATTTTGTAACATTTACTGTGAAAGTGACTAGTCAGATGAAATAAGAAGAGAGATGAGGGAATTCTTTTACTGACACACCATGCAGAGAGTTCTGTTTGATGTCTACTGTAATACACAGGTGACTAATTAACTAAACCTTGCAAGCCAGAACATGTGTTACTATGGCTTACTGAGGAGGGAAAAGGCAGGGGGGGGGGGGGTTGGGTAACTTGAAAAGGAACTGAAACACACAAAACATAGTACCTCCCCAAAAAAAGTCTTATCTCAGAAATGAGTTGATATTTCTGGATGCTTTTTTCACAGAATGTGTAACATCAGTAGAAAAAAACATTTGTAAGAGGGACTGCAGAACAGTAAGTGATGCTAGTACTGAGACCTCTCAAAATTAGCACTACTTCTCTGTTCTTCCATTCTAAGTGAATGGAACAAAGATGTGACAGTCCAGCCATGGGCATTACAATCTCAACAACTGTGCCATCATAGTGCACTATGGGGAATATTTAGCTTTAGAAGAAAACAAGTCTGAACAAGATGTCTGCCGCCAGAAGGACACTGAGGGTTACAAACACAAGAAAATTACTAGTGAGTACTACTTTCTGATGAATACATGTTAGCAATGTGTAGAAATTCAAGAAAAGATAAAAAAAAAAGTGTTTTTTAATTTTTTCCATTATAGTCCTTTAATGCTCAACAAAGGATGGAAAAGAGGGAGTCTTATTACCCAGTGGGAGAGGGATTCAGGTGTGACAGCCATGATTTTGTTTAGACCAGAAGATGGGTTAGCTTCAGTGAAATGATGTATTCAAGCTGAAGATGGCATGGAGTTTATTTAAGAGAGTCGGAACATACTGAGTAGCAGGAGAGGGAGGAAACTAAGCTGAATGTCCACAGAATTTAAAAATACCCAATGGAAAGAAAGTCAGACACCTGGAAAATACTTGGCGTGTGAGAGTGGACTGGCAGATTCAGAACATTAATGCAAGACACAATGATATCTGGCATCCTTACAAAACTGTAACTGTAGAGTCAACTGTATGAGTGAGACTTGATCGCCTGCAGTTTGTGATAGAAAACTGTGCTCAGTCAAAGTCACCAAAAGTGAAGCAAACATATTTTACAGGGAATTTCTCAACAAGAAAGTGCTGTGACTCCTGCCCCACTGTTTATTATAGTGAACTCAGAGGTCACCTCAACTAGGGGAAATGGAGGCATTTCCCTATCACTGACTTAAGAGTTTGAGTGAAAATTTTCACTCAAGTAAACAAGATGACCAAATTTAGGTCAGCAAAATTCCTGATTCGAGCATTTCTGTGACCCTCTGAAACTTGTACATACTATATGCCGATCTACTAAGGAAAGAACTGAAGTAGTGGTACTGTAGGTACTGCTTAACAGACGTATGTCGTTGGAAAGCATTTTCACATGTACTGATCTAAATACTGGTAAAGTATACCATATTAGTAGTCAACAATACTCATAAATATCACATTAATCTGCCATGCACAGCTACAGTCTAACTTACATAAACTCGAATGATTGGTGTTTTTACAGGGAATCAGACAGGAAAGAAGCAATGACTTACTTATGTAGAAAGATACCATGGAATTACTTTGCTTACAAAAAGAACTGACAGAAACTATTCTGGTTTAACAAATCTCCAAACAGGTGCCATTGTAGAACTTTCCACTTACTATAAGGCAAAAGCTGGAAGTTAGTCCAAACAGTCAGGAGGACACTTTAGCTACTAACTGCCACTAACTACTACTGCTACTAACCCCCAAAGAACTAAGCTCTTACTATTTCTCCCCAAAACTCTCCACAACTTTAAATCCACATTTACTATTTCTTCGCTAGGTAACACTCTCATCAAAGCTGAGCCTCACACTAAGTTACTGGGTACAATAATTAATGACCAGCTGAAATTCGACATCCATATCCAACACTGTATCAAGAAAACTAATATGAAACTGGGTCTTCTCTAAAGGAATAAGAAATTTCTTGCTCCCAACTCCAAACCCACCACCAAGCCTGTATCCTTCCATGTCTCCTCTATTCCTCCCCATCCTAAGTCACCTCAAGTCTAACCTTCTCTCTAAACTAGAACAAGCTTACAATAACATAGCCAGATTCGCCAGTAACCAACCTTATAAAACCCATCATTGCCTTGCCCTGAAACAGTTTCAATGGTTAGAATTCCCCCAGCTCTTACTACTTGCCCAGCTGCAGCTGACACGCTCTCTACTCAACAAACCGCTAGCCTGCCCATTACTCTCTACCTTAGTATCACCTTATAGTTCCAACCAGCACCTTTTAGACATCTATAAACCCAACAAAACATATGGTAAACTCCTCTATAAACACTCTGTGTCCCTTATGTGAAATAGGCTACCACCTGACATTTGTAGCATCACTAGTTCCAGCTGTTTAAAACTGAAGTCAGGCACTACTTTCTGAACTCAAAATTCTGTCCTTGCCTAAATCCTCCATAATCTGCATTGTCCTTTCTTTTTCTTTTCACTGCATGTCTACATCTAATAATACATCTAATAATTCAATGACTAATGTGCTTACTAGATGATATTACATTATACTACTTGGGAAAGATATGTCATTTTTGTAAATACTTAAATGTACTTGTTGTATTTACTTCATTTGGTTTTATTTTTATTAGTTATTCACTTCACCTGATTACTGCATATGTCATTTTTGTTCTGTTGTATTGCTGCACTGTTTTTCTTGGGTTTTGTACATAGCATACTATGTTATATTTTTATGTTTGTATTGTTGGAGATTTTCTCCTCGGGTCTCCACTGAAAACAGGCCACTGGCTCAAATAGACTAACCTGGTTAACAACTGTCAAATAAATAAATAAATAATTGAATAGTTCAAAGACAAACTTGCTAGCATGGAAGCGCACTAGCATACTTGGAGCAATGACCGTCTACAGTACATTTGTAACTGGTGGTTATGAGAGGAGTGGCTTTTGCTATAAGGAGTATGGTTATATGATGCAGGGGAGTGGGGTTACATAAAACAGGGGTGTGGCTTACTATTAGAAACCATCACAATGTAAAGGTGACAAGTCTGGTAAGAAGTTCTGTATGCTGATCATGTTTGTGCAAATGTCTGACTTGGGAAATAAACCTTAATTTATCACACTGTGTTCCATACGCAACCAACACTCTCTAGGTATCTTTCAATACTATTCTCAGCTATGGAAATGCTTACAAACACTAAGTATCTGGCAACTCGCTCAGAGGACTAAGATTGTGAGCTATAGTTCCTATGGTACAAGGTTTGATTCCCTCAGCCCTCATATACCTAGTGTGTGACCTTGAGCAAGTCACAACTTTATAATCTTCCCGGATCACCCATGAAATGGGACTGTGTGTCCAGTGGGCATACACAGTTAACAAATGCGTTTTATTATTATTATTATTATTATTTCTGGGTATAAATAGTGTAAACAGATAGTTAATACAAGTTACTTAAGAAAATTAGCTACTTGGTGGTATAAACATTGGCTCTAGGTGATTTGATTACACTGCCTAAAGTTGATAGAAAATTAGCTACTTGGTGGTATAAACATTGGCTCCAGGTGATTTGATCACACTGCCTAAAGTTGAAGCGACATCCCAGCCTATATAAAAATGGAAAAAAAGGGGGTTGCTGACCACAACAACAATTAAGAGATTTATTTCTCACTGAAATTAATAATCCATGCACAACCTTCTAAATTTTCTACTGTACCTCTCTTAGGATTGTATGTCTGAAAAACTTTGGTGTCAGACATTGCTGGTATTATCAAATGAACTAGTATTACTTTCATGCAGAGTTTAAAATTACTTCATAATTAGAGCTTCTTACTATTTTACATATCAAATGTATTTGTCATTACAAGGATATTTTTTCCCTAGACCTCTGATGAAAAGTGGCAATGCCCAACTGGATTATCCTTATAAACAAATGCAATCATACACTCCACATATATATAAAAGTTTACTTAAGGTCTATATTTCAGTAGCTGTTGGAAATGGTTCTTGCCTTTCATTGTCAATCTAAATAATTCACATGATTCACTGCAATAAGGATAAGTGAAGAATTATTTTCCTTTTGGAAACAGAAGTCACCTAAGCACTGAGGGGACAGACCTTAATTAACTACTGTTATGGGCAGGCATTGAGGACAATAACCTTCATCTACCTTTAGTGGTACACTGCTACAAAATATGGTGAAAACAGCAAAGTGGTACAATGACTGACATCTAGCTAAAACAGTAGATCAATCAGAAAAGTTTCATTTTAAAGAGAAGCAGCTCTGTGGGCCAGCTCAGAAATCTCCTTATCATCTGCCCTTTAGTACTCCAACAGTGAAAACATCAGCAAGGTCCTGTATTCAAGCATCAACAAAACTAAATTCTTTCATTTTCTATCTCGAGTTAGAGACCATTTCTTTCTGTGATGGAATTTTTAGGGGAATTTTTGATCTGTCTGACTAGAAGACATTTGTGCTTGCTTTAAATAAAGGTCTAATATTTTTTTCTTTTAAAAGTTATAGAACTCAAAAAGAGAGAGAGAGAGAGAGATGTTCGTTCTTTATGAGAAGGAAGAAAAAGCTTAAGTGGTAGATTGAAGAACCAGAAATTACAGCCGCCACCCCATCACAAAAAAGCTAATAATGTGGATTTTGGCAGGGAATG